>NC_134355.1:11364497-11466997 GCF_048569485.1 Anomaloglossus baeobatrachus | reverse complement strand
CTCTGACCCCTATGTACATGGCGGAGCATCCTCTAATCTGCTGGCTCCGGACATTACTGAGTGATTGTAATATGTGTGACTGGTGCATTCATCCGGCCGCTCGTCCCATCGCTGACACTTTAGTAGTAACACATCTGCTCGCAGGTCTGGCCGATCTCGTCTGCGGATCCGTCAATGTCTCGGGTCCGTCCTCAGCACTGACCGTCGCCATCTGCGCCCAGATGTGTCTCCATCGTGTCAGGTTCTCGGGACGACATTATGTGTCTCATTAGCAGATTAATGGCGGCTTCGTATCAAAGTGACCCGAGCAGTGAGACACCCGGGCGCAGCTGGAAGACCCCGATCTCCACCGTTACTATAATAAGGCGTCATTTTTAATTTTGTGCCATTTTTATTTTTTTTTACAAAATGAAGGACAATAGCGCCAATTAAACTAATACATAAGACGCTATTGTACAGGCGAGCGGCGATTCATGGCGATTTACACTGCGCCAAACTGCAACACGGTATTTTGGTTCCCGAGGCAGATGAAGCTGTCCCGGATGTATACCGCCCCAGCAGTGGTCGAACCGCTCGGATCCGGGCATTGCTACTCGTGGCTCGAGGGTCTCCAGACCCGAGGGCTCGGGGTCACTCCGAAATGTGATACGGGGTTATTTACAGGGGAGTTAGATAGTTTGTGACGCCACCCGTGGTATGTGGTAATAGGGGGTACCGCCGCTGCCGTTGGGAGTACCGGGGTGATGGAGTGGGGCAGCTAGTTGATGTTACCCTCCACGGGCAGGGAAAGGCCCTGGAACCCTGAATGGTGGGATGGATTGTAGGGGGGCGTAGGCTCGCTGGTAGCAGGGGCTAATCAGGTGCTCACTCAGAAGGAAAGCAGACGCTGACAACGGGGTAAACCAAGTCTCTGGGAGCCGCTGCCCTCTTGGGGAGCTCGTCCGGGTCCCGTCCCCTGCAGCATGGCCTGGTGGTCTGTAGCCTGCCTCCGGGCACAGTATTTTTAGAGTGTCTAGGTGGCCCATCAGCTTGGAGCTTTCCGGGCCCTGCTCCCTACTAATCGTAGCAGAAAAGCTTGCTCTCAGGAGCTCACACTTGGGATTTCAGTGGGCTGCTTTGCTTGGAAAGCCCTATCCCCCTCGTTGTGCTAATGCCCCTGATCTCTGAGCTGGTGGGAACAGTCCATAAAGACCCTGTCCACCGCAGGTTAATTGCCGGGTTGCTTGAAGCCTCTCCCTGACCTAGGGTCCAGTACTCCGACGAGCTTTCGGACCCAGAACGGCTATTGGACTTCAGCTGCCGACCATCCTCCTCGACTAGCCAGGCACCTAGTCCCAATATCCCGCAACCGGATCTCCACAGCTCGAGGGCTACCACTGAACTGACTTGTCACCTCCCACCTCCCTGCCTGACCCCTAGGTGGGCGGCCCTATTCCAGCTCAGCAGCCCACTGGTGTGCCTGACAGGGTGTGGTGCCAGGTGTGATTGGGATTTGTAGATGCTGATGGAGGCAGTGCCGCAAGTTGGGAACCCAGAACCAAGAGGGGTTAAATAGCAGGCAGGCATTGCAGTGCCTGCACCCCAAGGCGCACATCCAGCTGAAATACATCGTGGAACAGAGAGGACGCCGTGGGACGTGAGAGCCAGGAAGGGTAAGTAAAATTATTTTTTTTGTGCATTAGAGACAGAACAAAGACATATTTATCAGGATGGAGACATATATACCAGTAGGAGGACATATATACCAGGAGAGACCCAGGATGGGGGACATATATACCAGGTGGGTGACATACAGTACACACCAAAAGTTTGGACACACCTCATTCAAAGAGTTTTCTTTATTTTTATGACTCTGAAAATTGTAGATTCACATTGAAGGCATCAAAACTATGAATTACCACATGTGGAATGAAATAATTAACAAAAAAGTGTGAAAGAACTGATAATATGTCTACTGAATAGACTGTTAGAATTTGTATTATGGCAAGAAAAAAGCAGCTAAGTAAAGAAAAACGAGTGGCCATCATTACTTTAAGAAATGAAAGTCAGTCAGTCCGAAAAATTGGGAAAACTTTGAAAGTGTCCCCAAGTGCTATGGCAAAAACCATCAAACGCTACAAAGAAACTGTCTCACATGAGAACCGCCCCAGGAAAGGAAGACCAAGAGTCACCTCTGCTGCAGAGGATAAGTTTATCCGAGTCACCAGCCTCAGAAATCGCAGGTTAACAGCAGCTCAGATTAGAGACCAGGTCAATGCCACACAGAGGTCTAGCAGCAGACACATCTCTAGAACAACTGTTAAGAGGAGACTTTGTGCAGCAGCCTTCATGGTAAAATAGCTGCTAGGAAACCACTGCTAAGGACAGGCAACAAGCAGAAGAGGCTTGTTTGGGTAAAGAACACAAGGAATGGACATTAGACCAGTGGAAATCTGTGCTTTGGCCTGATGAGTCCAAATTTGAGATCTTTGGATCCAACCACCGTGACTTTGTAGAAAAGGTGAACGGATGGACTCTACATGGCTGGTTCCCACCATGAAGCATGGAGGAGGAGGTGTGATGGTGTGGGGGGGCTATGCTGGTGACACTGTTGAGGATTTATTCAAAATTGAAGACATACTGAACCAGCATGGCTACCACAGCATCTTGCAGCGGCGTGCTATTCCATCCGGTTTGCGTTTAGTTGGACCATCATTTATTTTTCAACAGGACAATGACCCCAAACACACCTCCAGGCTGTGTAAGGGCTATTTGACTAAGAAGGAGAGTGATGGGGTGCTATGCCAGATGACCTGGCCTCCACAGTCACCAGACCTGAACCCAATCGAGATGGTTTGGGGTGAGCTGGACCGCAGAGTGAAGGCAAAAGGGCCAACAAGTGCTAAGCATCTCTGGGAACTCCTTCAAGACTGTTGGAAGATCATTTCCGGTGACTACCTCTTGTAGCTCATCAAGAGAATGCCAAGAGCGTGCAAAGCAGTAATCAAAGCAAAAGGTGGCGACTGTGAAGAACCTAGAATATAAGACATATTTTCAGTTGTTTCACACTTTTTTGTTAAGTATTTCATTCTACATGTTTTAATTCATAGTTTTGATGCCTTCAATGTGAATGTACAATTTTCAGAGTCATGAAAATAACAAAAACTGTTTGAATGAGAAGGTGTGTCCTAACTTTTGGTATGTACTGTATATGCTAGGAAAGGGACAAATAATCCAGGATTGGAGCACATATACCAGGGTGGGTCCAGGAGGGGGACATTTACCAGGAGGGGGACATACATATGAGGAGGGGCCCAGGATGGAGACATATATACCAGGATGGGGACATATACACCAGCATGGGGACATATATACTAGGAAGAGGAAATATATACCAGGAAGGGCCCAGGATGGGGATATATACCAGGAGCTGGACATATTTATATATAAACTTGGTTTTGTTGATACAAAACATATAAGGTTGACAAAAACAAAGGTTGAGAATATGATTGACAAGAGAAAAAGAATAAAATGAAATAGGAAGATGGACGTAATAATCCTGTACTTATCCCCAGTGAATTATCAGGGCACTGATAATAAAATGCACAATAAGTATATAAACAAGGCAGTATCTGCAGATAATATATGTAATACTCAAGTCACGTCTAAAGCTGCATCCAAGATCCAGCAAGCACAGCAAATTAAAGGGATATTCCCAAAATCACAGGTTATCAAAAATTCATAGGATGGGTCTAGTTTGCTGATCACTGGGAGTTTGACCACTGGAGCCCCCATCGATCTTAAGATCCGGGCTCTGTAGCCCCGTCCTGAATATCGGCTCCATTCATTGCCTATGGGACTGAGATGTCAGAGCGCTGTACTCCACGATTTCCAGCAGTCCCATAGTCAATGAATTGAGCAGAGAAAAAGTTTGTGAAGTTCCTCTACATTCAGTCCGAGGTTGCAGAGTCCAGGGTCCCAAAGCGCCATTCTTGGATGCTGGGGTCCCAGCGATCAGAAACCCATCCCCTGTCATATTATACTATGAATAGGGGACGTGATTTTAGGGAATAAATATTTACTGTATAAAAAGAAAGTGACACAAAATATTCTACACGTTCTAATCTCCCGATCCTTTCTGAAGGTCCCATTACCCCCTCCCAGGCGCACGGCGTCCATATTCCCACCCGCCATTCCTGCGCTCGGGTAGTTTCTGCTTTTTGTATTTTGAATTCATCGTTTCTTGACATCTGTTCCATTTCTCAGATTTTCTCGCCTCGTGCAGAAAACGTTCCGCGGATATTATCAATGTCAGATCGATGCATTGTAGAAACAAAACCGGCAAAAGAGAACAAGTCTTAATGATTCTGTCACAACCGTCAGCAGCGGTCATTTACTCCAACGCGGGCGGCCCCTCCGCCAATCACAGGAAGCACGGACGACGCATCCATCATCACTGACAGCCGGGGGATTACATCCACTATACAGGACAGGAGAAGTGGTACTGTGCAGTGTATATACAGAATAATACAGATACTGAGGATTACATCCACTATACAGGACAGGAGAAGTGGTACTGTGCAGTGTATATATACAGAATAATACAGATACTGAGGATTACACCCAGTATACAGGACAGGAGAAGTGGTACTGTGCAATGTATATATACAGAATAATACAGATACTGAGGATTACACCCAGTATACAGGACAGGAGAAGTGGCACTGTGCAGTGTATATATACAGAATAATACAGATACTGAGGATTACACCCAGTATACAGGACAGGAGAAGTGGTACTGTGCAGTGTGTATATATACAGAATAATACACATACTGAGGATTACACCCAGTATACAGGACAGGAGAAGTGGTACTGTGCAATGTATATATACAGAATAATACAGATACTGAGGATTACACACAGTATACAGGACAGGAGAAGTGGTACTGTGCAGTGTATATATACAGAATAATACAGGTACTGAGGATTATACCCAGTATACAGGACAGGAGAAGTGGTACTGTGCAATGTATATACACAGAATAATACAGATACTGAGGATTACACCCAGTATACAGGACAGGACAAGTGGTACTGTGCAGTGTATATATACAGAATAATACAGATACTGAGGATTACACCCAGTACACAGGACAGGAGAAGTGGTACTGTGCAGTGTATATATACAGAATAATACAGGTACTGAGGATTACACCCAGTATACAGGACAGGAGGAGTGGTACTGTGCAGTGTATATATACAGAATAATACAGATACTGAGGATTACACCCAGTATACAGGACAGAAGAAGTGGTGCTGTGCAGTGTATATATACAGAATAATACAGATACTGAGGATTACACCCACTATACAGGACAGGAGAAGTGGTACTGTGCAGTGTATATATACAGAATAATACAGATACTGAGGATTACACCCAGTATACAGGACAGAAGAAGTGGTACTGTGCAGTGTATATATACAGAATAATACAGGTACTGAGGATTACACCCAGTATACAGGACAGGAGAAGTGGTACTGTGCAGTGTATATATACAGAATAATACAGATACTGAGGATTACACCCAGTATACAGGACAGAAGAAGTGGTACTGTGCAGTGTATATATACAGAATAATACAGGTACTGAGGATTACACCCAGTATACAGGACAGGAGAAGTGGTACTGTGCAGTGTATATATACAGAATAATACAGATACTGAGGATTACACCCAGTATACAGGACAGGAGAAGTGGTACTGTGCAGTGTATATATACAGAATAATACAGATACTGAGGATTACACCCACTATACAGGACAGGAGAAGTGGTACTGTGCAGTGTATATATACAGAATAATACAGATACTGAGGATTACACCCAGTATACAGGACAGGAGGAGTGGTACTGTGCAGTGTATATATACAGAATAATACAGATACTGAGGATTACACCCAGTATACAGGACAGAAGAAGTGGTGCTGTGCAGTGTATATATACAGAATAATACAGATACTGAGGATTACACCCACTATACAGGACAGGAGAAGTGGTACTGTGCAGTGTATATATACAGAATAATACAGATACTGAGGATTACACCCAGTATACAGGACAGAAGAAGTGGTACTGTGCAGTGTATATATACAGAATAATACAGGTACTGAGGATTACACCCAGTATACAGGACAGGAGAAGTGGTACTGTGCAGTGTATATATACAGAATAATACAGATACTGAGGATTACACCCAGTATACAGGACAGGAGAAGTGGTACTGTGCAGTGTATATATACAGAATAATACAGATACTGAGGATTACACCCACTATACAGGACAGGAGAAGTGGTACTGTGCAGTGTATATATACAGAATAATACAGATACTGAGGATTACACCCAGTATACAGGACAGAAGAAGTGGTACTGTGCAGTGTATATATACAGAATAATACAGGTACTGAGGATTACACCCAGTATACAGGACAGGAGAAGTGGTACTGTGCAGTGTATATATACAGAATAATACAGATACTGAGGATTACACCCAGTATACAGGACAGGAGAAGTGGTACTGTGCAGTGTATATATACAGAATAATACAGGTACTGAGGAGTACACCCAGTATACAGGACAGGAGAAGTGGTACTGTGCAGTGTATATATACAGAATAATACAGATACTGAGGATTACACCCAGTATACAGGACAGGAGAAGTGGTACTGTGCAGGGTATATATACAGAATAATACAGATACTGAGGATTACACCCAGTATACAGGACAGGAGAAGTGGTACTGTGCAGTGTATATATACAGAATAATACAGATACTGAGGATTACACCCAGTATACAGGACAGGAGAAGTGGTACTGTGCAGTGTATATATACAGAATAATACAGATACTGAGGATTACACCCAGTATACAGGACAGGAGAAGTGGTACTGTGCAGGGTATATACAGAATAATACAGGTACTGAGGATTACACCCAGTATACAGGACAGGAGAAGTGGTACTGTGCAGGGTATATACAGAATAATACAGGTACTGAGGATTACACCCAGTATACAGGACAGGAGAAGTGGTACTGTGCAGTGTATATATACAGAATAATACAGATACTGAGGATTACACCCAGTATACAGTACAGGAGAAGTGGTACTGTGCAGTGTGTATATACAGAATAATACAGATACTGAGGAGTACACCCAGTATACAGGACAGGAGAAGTGGTACTGTGCAGTGTATATATACAGAATAATACAGATACTGAGGATTACACCCAGTATACAGGACAGGAGAAGTGGTACTGTGCAGGGTATATACAGAATAATACAGGTACTGAGGATTACACCCAGTATACAGGACAGGAGAAGTGGTACTGTGCAGGGTATATACAGAATAATACAGGTACTGAGGATTACACCCAGTATACAGTACAGGAGAAGTGGTACTGTGCAGTGTGTATATACAGAATAATACAGGTACTGAGGATTACACCCAGTATACAGGACAGGAGAAGTGGTACTGTGCAGTGTGTATATACAGAATAATACAGATACTGAGGATTACACCAAGTATTCAGGACAGGAGAAGTGGTACTGTGCAGTGTATATATATAGAATAATACAGATACTGAGGATTACACCAAGTATACAGGAAAGGAGAAGTGGTACTGTGCAGTGTATATATACAGAATAATACAGACACTGAGAATTACACCCAGTATACAGGACAGGAGAAGTGGTACTGTGCAGTGTATATATACAGAATAATACAGGTACTGAGGATTACACCCAGTATACAGGACAGGAGAAGTGGTACTGTGCAGTGTATATATACAGAATAATACAGATACTGAGGATTACACCCAGTATACAGGACAGGAGAAGTGGTACTGTGCAGTGTATATATACAGAATAATACAGGTACTGAGGATTACACCCAGTATACAGGACAGGAGAAGTGGTACTGTGCAGTGTATATATACAGAATAATACAGATACTGAGGCTTACACCAAGTATACAGGACAGGAGAAGTGGTACTGTGCAGTGTATGTATACAGAATAATACAGGTACTGAGGATTACACCCAGTATACAGGACAGGAGAAGTGGTACTGTGCAGTGTATATATACAGAATAATACAGATACTGAGGCTTACACCCAGTATACAGGACAGGAGAAGTGGTACTGTGCAGTGTATATATACAGAATAATACAGATACTGAGGATTACACCCAGTATACAGGACAGGAGGAGTGGTACTGTGCAGTGTATATATACAGAATAATACAGATACTGAGGATTACACCCAGTATACAGGACAGGCGAAGTGGTACTGTGCAGTGTATATATACAGAATAATACAGATACTGAGGATTACACCCAGTATACAGAACAGGAGAAGTGGTGCTGTGCAGTGTATATATGCAGAATAATACAGATACTGAGGATTACACCCAGTATACAGGACAGGCGAAGTGGTACTGTGCAGTGTATATATACAGAATAATACAGATACTGAGGATTACACCCAGTATACAGGACAGGAGAAGTGGTACTGTGCAGTGTATATATGCAGAATAATACAGACACTGAGGATTACACCCAGTATACAGGACAGGAGAAGTGGTACTGTGCAGTGTATATATACAGAATAATACAGATACTGAGGATTACACCCAGTATACAGGACAGGAGAAGTGGTACTGTGCAGTGTATATATACAGAATAATACAGATACTGAGGCTTACACCCAGTATACAGGACAGGAGAAGTGACACTGTGTTTTTAATGTTTTTAACTTCAGTAGGTTAGGGACTGTCTCAGATGGGTACACCTTGACGAGGTGAGACAGCTTTTTACCTTTTTGCAAAAATGTATACACTAAGTACCCTGTTATTAAGCACTTGCAATTTATTTATTTATAGTCAAGGTATTTTTCATGCAATTTTCTCTTTGTTTTTTTTTTATATACAGAATAATACAGATACTGAGGATCACACCCAGTATACAGGACGGGGGAAGTGGTACTGTGCAGTGTATATATACAGAATAATACAGGTACTGAGGATTACACCCAGTATACAGGACAGGAGAAGTGGTACTGTGCAGTGTATATATACAGAATAATACAGGTACTGAGGATTACACCCAGTATACAGGACAGGAGAAGTGGTACTGTGCAGTGTATATATACAGAATAATACAGATACTGAGGATTACACCCAGTATACAGGACAGGAGAAGAGGTACTGTGCAGTGTATATATACAGAATAATACAGATACCGAGGATTACACCCAGTATACAGGACAGGAGAAGTGGTACTGTGCAGTGTATATATACAGAATAATACAGGTACTGAGGATTACACCCAGTATACAGGACAGGAGAAGTGGTACTGTGCAGTGTATATATACAGAATAATACAGATACCGAGGATTACACCCAGTATACAGGACAGGAGAAGTGATACTGTGCAGTGTATATATACAGAATAATACAGATACCGAGGATTACACCCAGTATACAGGACAGGAGAAGTGGTACTGTGCAGTGTATATATACAGAATAACACAGATACTGAGGATTACACCCAGTATACAGGACAGGAGAAGTGGTACTGTGCAGTGTATATATACAGAATAATACAGGTACTGAGGATTACACCCAGTATACAGGACAGGAGAAGTGACACTGTGCAGTGCATATATACAGAATAATACAGACACTGAGGATTACACCCAGTATACAGGACAGGAGAAGTGGTACTGTGCAGTGTATATATACAGAATAATACAGATACCGAGGATTATACCCAGTATACAGGACAGGAGAAGTGGTACTGTGCAGTGTATATATACAGAATAATACAGATACTGAGGATTACACCCAGTATACAGGACAGGAGAAGTGATACTGTGCAGTGTATATATACAGAATAATACAGATACCGAGGATTACACCCAGTATACAGGACAGGAGAAGTGGTACTGTGCAGTGTATATATACAGAATAATACAGATACCGAGGATTACACCCAGTATACAGGACAGGAGAAGTGGTACTGTGCAGTGTATATATACAGAATAATACAGATACTGAGGATTACACCCAGTATACAGGACAGGAGAAGTGGTACTGTGCAGTGTATGTATACAGAATAATACAGATACTGAGGATTACACCCAGTATACAGGGCAGGAGAAGTGGTACTGTGCAGTGTATATATATACAGAATAATACAGATACTGAGGATTACACCCAGTATACGGGACAGGAGAAGTGGTACTGTGCAGTGTATATATACAGAATAATACAGATACTGAGGATTACACCCAGTATACAGGACAGGAGAAGTGGCACTGTGCAGTGTATATATACAGAATAATCCAGACACTGAGGATTACATCCAGTATACAGGACAGGAGAAGTGGTACTGTGCAGTGTATGTATACAGAATAATACAGATACTGAGGATTACACCCAGTATACAGGGCAGGAGAAGTGGTACTGTGCAAAGTACAGTTGGAAAAATAAGTATTTGATCCTCTCCCGATTTTGCAGTTTTCCAACTACACAGAATGGAGAGATCTGTAATTTTTATCATAGGTAACTGCAACTGTGACAGACAGAATCCCTCCTCCCCCCAAATAATCCAGAAAATCTCATTGTCTGATTTTTAAATAATTAATTTATATTTTATTACATAAAACAAGTATTTTATCACTGAATGACCAGCAATAATTCTGCTCTCACAGACCGGTTATTTTTTCTTAAGCTCCATAATAGACTCCTGTGCACACACTCAATCACACTCCAACCTCTCCACTGTGGCCAAGATCAAAGAGCTGTCTAAGGACACAAGGGACAAAAGTGTAGACCTGCACAAGGCTGGGATGGGCTACAGGACAATAGGCAAGCAGCTTGGTGAGAAGGCAACAACTGTTGGTGCACAATTAACAAAAAATGACAGATCAGGTTAAAAGACACATTTTAATGAGTAAAATGGGCACCAAGAAATATTTGGAACGCCCATTAGGAGGGAAAACAACATTCAAATTTTCAAAACAATATTGGACAAACAAATATTAGTGGATGCCAGAATATAAACTTAAATAGAGAGGGTAAGAAATAAGTAAATATATGGGTGAAAAAAGGGAAGCACATAAGGTAAAGAGGAATTGTGTATGGAGGATGTGAGAATCGAACCAGAAGAAACAGCACAAAAAGCAGCAGCAGAAGCGCGTATAATGAATGGAGCCACGCAGTATCCAGAGAGAGAATAGACAATACAGCAGAATAAGCAGCGAGAGAAGAAAAAGAATAGCGGATAAAGCGGAGAGACGAGCGGAATAGAGAGGAGCAGCCGAGGACGGGGAGAAAGCAGGAAAGTGCGGTGTAGTGACGCTGAGAAGCCGAGAACGGGGAGAAAGCAGGAAAGTGCGGTGTAGTGACGCTGAGAAGGCGAGGACGGGGAGAAAGCAGGAAAGTGCGGTGTAATGACGCTGAGAAGGCGAGGACGGGGAGAAAGCAGGAAAGTGCGGTGTAATGACGCTGAGAAGGCGAGGACGGGGAGAAAGCAGGAAAGTGCGGTGTAGTGACGCTGAGAAGGCGAGGACGGGGAGAAAGCAGGAAAGTGCGGTGTAATGACGCTGAGAAGGCGAGGACGGGGAGAAAGCAGGAAAGTGCGGTGTAGTGACGCTGAGAAGGTGAGGACGGGGAGAAAGCAGGAAAGTGCGGTGTAGTGACGCTGAGAAGGCGAGGACGGGGAGAAAGCAGGAAAGTGCGGTGTAGTGACGCTGAGAAGGCGAGGACGGGGAGAAAGCAGGAAAGTGCGGTGTAATGACGCTGAGAAGGCGAGGACGGGGAGAAAGCAGGAAAGTGCGGTGTAGTGACGCTGAGAAGGCGAGGACGGGGAGAAAGCAGGAAAGTGCGGTGTAGTGACGCTGAGAAGGCGAGGACGGGGAGAAAGCAGGAAAGTGCGGTGTAGTGACGCTGAGAAGGCGAGGACGGGGAGAAAGCAGGAAAGTGCGGTGTAGTGACGCTGAGAAGGTGAGGACGGGGAGAAAGCAGGAAAGTGCAGTGTAGTGACGCTGAGAAGGCGAGGACGGGGAGAAAGCAGGAAAGTGCGGTGTAGTGACGCTGAGAAGGTGAGGACGGGGAGAAAGCAGGAAAGTGCGGTGTAGTGACGCTGAGAAGGTGAGGACGGGGAGAAAGCAGGAAAGTGCGGTGTAGTGACGCTGAGAAGGCGAGGACGGGGAGAAAGCAGGAAAGTGCGGTGTAGTGACGCTGAGAAGGCGAGGACGGGGAGAAAGCAGGAAAGTGCGGTGTAGTGACGCTGAGAAGGCGAGGACGGGGAGAAAGCAGGAAAGTGCGGTGTAATGACGCTGAGAAGCCGAGGACGGGGAGAAAGCAGGAAAGTGCGGTGTAGTGACGCTGAGAAGGCGAGGACGGGGAGAAAGCAGGAAAGTGCGGTGTAGTGACGCTGAGAAGGCGAGGACGGGGAGAAAGCAGGAAAGTGCGGTGTAGTGACGCTGAGAAGGTGAGGACGGGGAGAAAGCAGGAAAGTGCGGTGTAGTGACGCTGAGAAGGTGAGGACGGGGAGAAAGCAGGAAAGTGCGGTGTAATGACGCTGAGAAGGCGAGGACGGGGAGAAAGCAGGAAAGTGCGGTGTAGTGACGCTGAGAAGGCGAGGACGGGGAGAAAGCAGGAAAGTGCGGTGTAGTGACGCTGAGTAGGCGAGGACGGGGAGAAAGCAGGAAAGTGCGGTGTAGTGACGCTGAGAAGGCGAGGACGGGGAGAAAGCAGGAAAGTGCGGTGTAGTGACGCTGAGAAGGCGAGGACGGGGAGAAAGCAGGAAAGTGCGGTGTAATGACGCTGAGAAGGCGAGGACGGGGAGAAAGCAGGAAAGTGCGGTGTAGTGACGCTGAGAAGGCGAGGACGGGGAGAAAGCAGGAAAGTGCGGTGTAATGACGCTGAGAAGCCGAGGACGGGGAGAAAGCAGGAAAGTGCGGTGTAGTGACGCTGAGAAGGCGAGGACGGGGAGAAAGCAGGAAAGTGCGGTGTAGTGACGCTGAGTAGGCGAGGACGGGGAGAAAGCAGGAAAGTGCGGTGTAGTGACGCTGAGAAGGCGAGGACGGGGAGAAAGCAGGAAAGTGCGGTGTAGTGACGCTGAGAAGGCGAGGACGGGGAGAAAGCAGGAAAGTGCGGTGTAGTGACGCTGAGTAGGCGAGGACGGGGAGAAAGCAGGAAAGTGCGGTGTAATGACGCTGAGAAGGTGAGGACGGGGAGAAAGCAGGAAAGTGCGGTGTAGTGACGCTGAGAAGGTGAGGACGGGGAGAAAGCAGGAAAGTGCGGTGTAGTGACGCTGAGAAGGCGAGGTCTCCTCTAGTGACAGTATAAAGTGTGAGAAGAAAAAGATATATACGGTAGAAATATTCAGGATATCACAAGAGTGAGTACAAAGGGAACTCTGTGTTCATTAGTATTCCATGTATTTATGCCCCCCCACAATGATGACATACGGCGCCCCCACAGTGATGATATATGGCGCCCCCACAGTGATGATATATGGCGCCCAAACAATGATGACATACGGCGCCCCTACAATGACATACAGCGGCCCCACAATGATGACGTACAGCGCCCCCACAATGACGTACCGCGCCCCCAGAGTGATGACGTACAGCGCCCCCACAGTGATGACGTACGGCGCCCCCACAGTGATGAGGTATGGCGCCCCCACAGTGATGAGGTACGGTGCCCTCACAGTGATGACGTACGGTGCCCCCACAGTGATGACGTACGGCGCCCCCACAGTGATGACGTACAGCGCCCCCACAGTGATGACGTACAGCGCCCCCACAGTGATGACGTACGGCGCCCCCACAGTGATGACGTACGGTGCCCCCACAGTGATGACGTATGGCGCCCCCACAGTGATAAGGTACGGTGCCCTCACAGTGATGACGTACGGCGCCCCCACAGTGATGACTTATGGTGCCCCCACAGTGATGACTTATGGTGCCCTCACAGTGATGACGTACGGTGCCCCCACAGTGATGACGTACGGTGCCCCCACAGTGATGACGTACGGTGCCCCCACAGTGATGACGTACGGTGCCCCCACAGTGATGACGTACAGTGCCCCCACAGTGATGACGTACGGTGCCCCCACAGTGATGACGTACGGTGCCCCCACAGTGATGACGTACAGTGCCCCCACAGTGATGACGTACGGTGCCCCCACAGTGGTGACATACAGTGCCCCCACAGTGATGACGTACGGTGCCCCCACAGTGATGACGTACGGTGCCCCCACAGGGATGACGTACAGTGCCCCCACAGGGATGACGTACGGTGCCCCCACAGTGATGACGTACGGTGCCCCCACAGTGATGACGTACGGTGCCCCCACAGTGATGACGTACGGTGCCCCCACAGGGATGACGTACAGTGCCCCCACAGGGATGACGTACGGTGCCCCCACAGTGATGACGTACGGTGCCCCCACAGTGATGACGTACGGTGCCCCCACAGTGATGACGTACGGTGCCCCCACAGTGATGACGTACAGTGCCCCCACAGTGATGACGTACGGTGCCCCCACAGTGGTGACATACAGTGCCCCCACAGTGATGACGTACGGTGCCCCCACAGTGATGACGTACGGTGCCCCCACAGGGATGACGTACAGTGCCCCCACAGGGATGACGTACGGTGCCCCCACAGTGGTGACATACAGTGCCCCCACAGTGATGACGTACGGTGCCCCCACAATGATGACATATACAGTGGTCACATATACTAGATATAGACCATGTACTGTAGATTACGCACTATAGCACCATATTATGCATCTATATATATAATTGCCTTATTCTGTCTGTCTTGCTCCAAAATTGTGTCACCGTGACAGTGTCATAAAAGTGACAACTGTCGGATTAGCCGCTGGGCTCGCCCTGGCCCCGCCCCCCTCACGGATTGGCCGCTCGCCTCGGCCTGGCCCTGCCCCCCACATGAATTAGCCGCTCGCCCCGGCCCTCCGCACGCATCGTCCGCTCCAGCGTACACCGCCTCCCAGTACACATGTGCAGGGAGCCGGCATACGCTGACGCCTCGTCCGCTCAGCCCCGCTCCAGTATACACCGGCTCCCGGTACACATGTGCAGGGAGCCGGCATACGCTGACGCCTCGTCCGCTCAGCCCCGCTCCAGCGTACACCGCCTCCCAGTACACATGTGCAGGGAGCCGGCATACGCTGACGCCTCGTCCGCTCAGCCCCGCTCCAGTATACACCGGCTCCCGGTACACATGTGCAGGGAGCCGGCATACGCTGACGCCTCGTCCGCTCAGCCCCGCTCCAGCGTACACCGCCTCCCAGTACACATGTGCAGGGAGCCGGCATACGCTGACGCCTCGTCCGCTCAGCCCCGCTCCAGTATACACCGGCTCCCGGTACACATGTGCAGGGAGCCGGCATACGCTGACGCCTCGTCCGCTCAGCCCCGCTCCAGTATACACCGGCTCCCGGTACACATGTGCAGGGAGCCGGCATACGCTGACGCCTCGTCCGCTCAGCCCCGCTCCAGTATACACCGGCTCCCGGTACACATGTGCAGGGAGCCGGCATACGCTGACGCCTCGTCCGCTCAGCCCCGCTCCAGTATACACCGGCTCCCGGTACACATGTGCAGGGAGCCGGCATACGCTGACGCCTCGTCCGCTCAGCCCCGCTCCAGCGTACACCGCCTCCCAGTACACATGTGCAGGGAGCCGGCATACGCTGACGCCTCGTCCGCTCAGCCCCGCTCCAGTATACACCGGCTCCCGGTACACATGTGCAGGGAGCCGGCATACGCTGACGCCTCGTCCGCTCAGCCCCGCTCCAGCGTACACCGCCTCCCAGTACACATGTGCAGGGAGCCGGCATACGCTGACGCCTCGTCCGCTCAGCCCCGCTCCAGTATACACCGGCTCCCGGTACACATGTGCAGGGAGCCGGCATACGCTGACGCCTCGTCCGCTCAGCCCCGCTCCAGTATACACCGGCTCCCGGTACACATGTGCAGGGAGCCGGCATACGCTGACGCCTCGTCCGCTCAGCCCCGCTCCAGTATACACCGGCTCCCGGTACACATGTGCAGGGAGCCGGCATACGCTGACGCCTCGTCCGCTCAGCCCCGCTCCAGCATACACCGGCTCCCGGTACACATGTGCAGGGAGCCGGCATACGCTGACGCCTCGTCCGCTCAGCCCCGCTCCAGCATACACCGGCTCCCGGTACACATGTGCAGGGAGCCGGCATACGCTGACGCCTCGCCCGCTCAGCCCCGCTCCAGCGTACACCGGCTCCCGGTACACATGTGCAGGGACCCGGCACCCGGCCCTCCGCACGTATCGCCCGCTCCAGCGTACACCGGCTCCCGGAACACATGTGCAGGGAGCCGGCATACGCTGACACCTCGCCCACTCGCCCCGCCACACGTTGGCACACTCGGCCCCGCCCCCGGCGGACATAACCTTGCAATGCTGGGATCGTGACGGAGCCGGTGTACGCTGGTAACCATGATACACATCGCGTAACTATAGGAAGCACTTCCCTTAGTTACCCGATGTGTATCATGGTTACCAGCGAACACCGGCTCCCGGTACACATGTGCAGGGAGCCGGCATACGCTGCAGTCAATAATCAAGTGTCATGCAGCAGTGAAAGAGTTAAAGACACTGCAAGACACTTCATCATAGGCAGCGGGCACCCCCAGAACCCCAGAAGAGAGAAGACAGAAGAAAGAAGACCCCGCAGTCATACTCACCAGACGCCGACCGGGAGCAGGTGAGCGCATCAAGGTCCTGCAGCGGCGGAAGACACACACACGCACACACACGCACACACATAAGAACAGACACACACACATCAGATCACACTCACTCTCACACTCACTCTCACACACACATCAGATCGCATCCACACACTCACAACATCCAGAGATATCGCTTATTTCTCGGCGGCGATACTGTGCGTGCAGTGACCTTCCAGGACCTGCCGGAGGATCACATGGCCGGAAGCATGTGGTATCTCCGGATGTTGTGATTGTGTGAGCGCGTATGTGCGATATCGTCAGTGTGTGTGTGCGTGTATGCGATCGGATGTCTGCGTGTATGCGATCGGATGTGTGCGTGTGTTCTGATGTGTGCGTGTATGCGATCGGATCTGTGAGTGTCGGCAGAAGGCAGAGGAGCACGGCGTGCAGCACAGCTGCTGGGACCGCCCACCGAAGGGCACAGGGAGAAGTGGGGTGTGAGTGTATGCGATCAGATGTGTGCGTGTATACTGTCTGATGTGTGACTGTGGAGCACGATGGGGAGTGCGCAGCATGGGGGATGGAGCACAATGGGGGGTGCGCAGCATGGGGGATGGAGCACGATGGGGGGTGCGCAGCATGGGGGATGGAGCACGATGGGGGGTGCGCAGCATGGGGGATGGAGCACGATGGGGGGTGCGCAGCATGGGGGGTGCGCAGCATGGGGGGTGCGCAGCATGGGGTATGGAGCACGATGGGGGGTGCGCAGCATGGGGGAAGGAGCACGATGGGGGTGCGCAGCATGGGGGATGGAGCACGATGGGGAGTGCGCAGCATGGGGGATGGAGCACGATGGGGAGTGCGCAGCATGGGGGATGGAGCACGATGGGAGTGCGCAGCATGGGGGATGGAGCACGATGGGAGTGCGCAGCATGGGGGATGGAGCACGATGGGGGGTGCGCAGCATGGGGGGATGGAGCACGATGGGGGGTGTGCAGCATGGGGGATGGGGCACGATGGGGGTGCGCAGCATGGGGGATGGAGCACGATGGGGTGTGCGCAGCATGGGGGATGGAGCACGATGGGGTGTGCGCAGCATGGGGGATGGAGCATGATGGGGGGTGCGCAGCATGGGGGATGGAGCACGATGTGGGGTGCGCAGCATGGGGGATGGAGCACGATGGGGGGGTGCGCAGCATGGGGGATGGAGCACGATGGGGGGTGCGCAGCATGGGGGATGGAGCACGATGGGGGGTGCGCAGCATGGGGGATGGAGCACGATGGGGGTGCACACCTCCCCCCAAAACACACACACAGCGCCACACGCGCACCGCACAACACACCACACACACACACTGGGAACCACAAACACCGCCCTACACAGACACCCCCACACAGACAACGCCGCACACACACAACACCCAACACACAAACACCGCGGCATACATAAATATACGCACATACCGCGCAACACACACACTGCACAAAACATACCTCCCCCAAAACACACACACGCACTCCACACCCACACAAACCGCGCAACACACACAGCACCACACACACACACAATGCTGCAGACACACAGCGCTCCACAAACAATGCAACACACACAACGCAACACACAAACAACTCCGCTCTCCCACACCCCCACCCAGACAACACCCAGAACATTTACCGCCCCTACACAAACACTGGCAACTACACACAACAACATCTATATATATATATAACAAAAATCATACATTAACTACACAATAAATTCTAGAATACCCGATGCGTTAGAATCGGGCCACCTTCTAGTATATAAGAAGGGCACATGGTATTCACCAAATAATGGCATAAGATTTTTGGAAAACATCCAAATAGTAAAGATAAAAGCAGTGTCCATACAACAGTGATGGTAGAAGCAGCGAGGACAGATACAGAAGAGGACCTTACATTTAAATCACAAGTCAGCCGTGCGCAGATTATATTTTATGTCTGCTCATGATGGCGGCACTATCATCCATTATAGCGGTAATTATAGATAATCTTCCATCGCCCTATAGATTAGTTATAACCTTTCCCGGGAGGATCGGTGCGGAGCGGGGGAGGGGCGCTGCGAATAACGACTACAAACTACATCAAGAAAACATCCAGAGCTCGGAACGAGGAAAACCTCACAAAGAAAGGATTGGCCCCAATACACAGCGGAGAACCAATGGGGAGAGGGGAGAGGGTCTTGTAGAATCGGGGTCCTATTCCGATGATAGGTGATTCCTGCAATAACCACAATGTGGCTTCAGGGCAGGAGATCGGATACAACGTTACTGGTCGTTTGATACAAATTAACCCACGATGTAGGAGGAATTGTGGGTAATTTCTGCCATGAGTCCGACTCATAGGATTCATACAGAGAGTAAATGAAGGTCGAGGAGCAGATGGGCGACTTCCATCACAGCAGCCATTACTGTCCTGGTGATTGGACGGTTTATTCATTAACCCCTTCATCCACCAAAAACAGGCATCTGCGCTCCAAATTATTAAAATCCCTGACCGTGCGAGGCCCCAAATGAAGGAAAGTTCACGTGACGGGGTCAATTAATAAAAAAAATATCAAAAACAATTGTGCGTCCGCCCTTCAAGAGTCATAGACCGCCATCAGCTGCCGAACCGTGACTGCAGGACGGGGGAGTACAACTTACTATTCCCTTGTATCGACCATTTCAGGCTGGGAAGAGTGTGGAAAGTTGAAAATGTATTGCTCTCTGTTATCAGCCATTTCAGGCTCTTCAGGTACCTTTAAATCCACATGCATCTAGCGATAACAATTTTAAAGATTTTAATAGACTGCAGTTTGATTATTCATTACCACAGCAAGAAATTATGTAGAAATCGATTATTTGAAAGAAAAAAAAATAATATATCTTTGATTTTAACAGTAGCAGTGTGATGCTAGTCACTACTTACGGGTAGTACAAGCAGTAGAGTAGTCAGGAATAGAGATGAGCGAACCGGTTCGGCTCGAGGTCGGTTCGCCGAACGGACCTCCCGTTCGAGTTCGGCTCGTCGAACGTTCGACGAACCGAACTCGAGCCAATAGGAAACAATGGCAGGCATTCACAAACACAGTAAAACACCTAGAAAACACCCTCAAAGGTGTCCAAAAGGTGACAAACAACTCAAACACATTGGAAAGTGACAAGGACATATACTCATGCGAAAACAAAACAGCTGGACAAGGAAAAAGAGGAGGACACACAGATATAGGCATGGCACGCCCTTCTAAAATCATGTAAAACACCGCAAGGTGACTCCAAGCGGAGTCTCCCTTTTTTTCCAAAAATTGGGCCCCACACACACCCACCCCATCAGTGGCAGCAGTTGTGCCCCAGTTGTACACTTCACAGCTACATTTGCATCAAGCACATTCCAAAATACGCCATACTTAACCGTCCCCAGGATGACACCGGGGTAGGTAGCAAAGTCTTTGCTGATCCCAGCTCTGATCATCTTGGCTTCTTTTAAAAACAATGTAAGTAAGGGTTACTCCAAGCGGAGTCTCCCTTTTTTCCAAAAATTGGGCCACACAGACACCTTATCAGTGGCAGCACTTGTGCCCTAGTTGCAAACAGGATGTTTTGATTTGCATCAAGCACATTCCAAATCCACAAGCATTTACTCTCCCCAGGATGACACAGGGGTAGTAAACTCCTTCTGGATCCATGACTTGTTCATTTTGATGAACGTCAGTCTGTCCACATTGTCACTGGACAGACGCGTGCGCTTATCTGTCAGCACACACCCAGCAGCACTGAAGACACGTTCAGAGACAACGCTGGCAGCTGGACACGACAAAATCTCCAAGGCGTAACTGGAGAGCTCTGGCCATTTTTCTAGGTTTGAAGCCCAAAATGAGCAAGGCTCCAGTTGCACAGTCATGGCATCGATGTTCATTTGGAGATACTCCTGTATCATCCTCTCCAGCCGTTGACTATGTGTCAGACTTGTTGTCTCTGGTGGCCTTGCAAAAGAGGGTCTTAAAAAAATTATGAAAAGATTCCATAAAATTGCTGTTACCAGCACCAGATATGGTCCTACTGGTACGGGTAGACTGTGGAAGATGACGAGACCGTCCCATGTTTGTAAAGTTACAACTGGGAGAGTCACTCTCTGCACCTGCACGGTTGTTTGGTGGAAAAGCCGAGCTAAGATCGAGTAACAGCTTCTGCTGATACTCCTGCATACGTGCGTCCCTTTCTATGGCTTCTGCTGATACTCCTGCATACGTGCGTCCCTTTCTATGGCTTCTGCTGATACTCCTGCATACGTGCGTCCCTTTCTATGGCTTCTGCTGATACTCTCCTGCATACGTGCGTCCCTTTCTATGGCTTCTGCTGATACTCCTGCATACGTGCGTCCCTTTCTATGGCTTCTGCTGATACTCTTGCATACGTGCGTCCCTTTCTATGGCTTCTGCTGATACTCCTGCATACGTGCGTCCCTTTCTATGGCTTCTGCTGATACTCTCCTGCATACGTGCGTCCCTTTCTATGGCTTCTGCTGATACTCCTGCATACGTGCGTCCCTTTCTATGGCTTCTGCTGATACTCTTGCATACGTGCGTCCCTTTCTATGGCTTCTGCTGATACTCTCCTGCATACGTGCATCCCTTTCTATGGCTTCTGCTGATACTCCTGCATACGTGCATCCCTTTCTATGGCTTCTGCTGATACTCCTGCATACGTGCGTCCCTTTCTATGGCTTCTGCTGATACTCTTGCATACGTGCATCCCTTTCTATGGCTTCTGCTGATACTCCTGCATACGTGCGTCCCTTTCTATGGCTTCTGCTGATACTCCTGCATACGTGCGTCCATTTCTATGCCTGGAATTATGTCACAAAATTTGGACTTGTACCGGGGATCTAATAGTGTGGCAATCCAGTAGTCATCATCACTTCTAATTTTGACAATACGACTGTCATGTTGGAGGTAGTGCAACAAAAAGGCACTCATGTGTCTTGCGCAGCCATGCGGACCAAGTCCACGCTGTGTTTGTGGCATAGAGGTGCTACCCGTTCTTTTTTCCTCTGACATCTCCCCCCAACCTCTTTCAACTGAAATTTGACCAAGGTCTCCCTCATCCGCTGAGTCTTCCATGTCCATGGACAGTTCGTCCTCCATTTCTTCATGTTCTCCTGCACCTTGCTCAACATTTCGCCTGCTACTATGCGCCCTTGTCAATCCCTGTCCCCCATGGTCCCATGCCTGCCGCCTTGGTGATGATGAACGTCTGGACCTTGGTGATGTTGTTGTGTCTTGCGCATATGAATCCTCCTGTAGTTCCTCCCCTTCCTGTTGTCCCACCCCCTGACTCCGAATAGTGTTTAGCGTGTGCTCCAGCATGTAAATGACTGGAATTGTCATGCTGATAATGGCATTGTCAGCGCTAAACATATTCGTCGCCATGTCGAAACTGTGCAGAAGGGTGCATAGGTCCTTGATCTGAGACCACTCCATCAGGGTGATCTGCCCCACCTCTGCATCTCGTTGGCCCAGGCTATACGTCATGACGTATTGCACCAGGGCTCGGCGGTGATGCCACAGTCGCTGTAACATGTGGAGAGTTGAATTCCAGCGTGTCGCCACATCGCATTTCAGGCGATGAACCGGCAGGCCGAAAGACTTCTGGAGCGATGCAAGTCGCTCTGCTGCGGCGCTTGAACGGCGGAAGTGAGCTGACAGTTTTCGTGCCCTGTTCAGAAGGCCATCTAGGCCGGGATAGTGTGTTAAAAATTGCTGGACGACAAGGTTCAACACGTGAGCCATACAAGGTACGTGTGTCACCTTGCCCAGGCGAAGGGCCGCACCCAGGTTTGCAGCATTGTCGCACACGGCCTTACCAGGCTGCAGGTTGAGTGGAGACAACCATTTATTAAACTCAGACCGCAGAGCTGACCACAACTCCTCAGCTGTGTGACTCTTATTACCAAGACATGTCAAGCTAAAGACCGCCTGATGCCGTTGCGCTCTGCTGCCAGCATAGTAATGAGGCGTGCGTGATTCCTTCTGCGCAGTGAGAACGCTGGTGGCCTGACCAGGCAGGCTTGGGGCGGAGGTGGAGGACCCAGATGAGGTGGAGGAGGCAGAAGCAGTGGCAGAACTTGGACAGACAGAGGATTGACACACAAGTCGTGGGGACGGCAAGACTTGTGCAGCAGACCCTTCACCATCTATCACCATAGTTACCCAGTGCCCAGTCAGCGACATGTAACGTCCCTGTCCATGCTTACTGGTCCAAGTATCGGTGGTGAAATGCACCCGTTCACACACAGAGTTTCTCAAGGAAGCGGTGATGTTGTGTGCGACATGCTGGTGTAGCGCGGGCACACCTTTCTTAGAGAAGTAGTGGCGACTAGGCATCTGGTACAGGGGCACAGCGACAGACATAAGGTCTCTAAAATCCTGTGTGTCCACTAGGCGGAAAGGCAGCATTTTGGTAGCCAACAGCTTACAGAGGGATAGAGTCAACCTCTTAGCTTTGTCATGGGTCGGAGGAAGTGGCCTTTTATTTGACCACATCTGAGGGACAGAGATCTGGCTGCTGTGTGTAGACGGTGTTGAGTAGGGTGTCCCTGGAAAAATGCAGGTTTGTGAGGAAAGTGCAGGCGGAGACATGATGTTGCCTTGATCCAACGTTGGTGCTATCGATGTCTGAGAGAGCTGTACACACTCACTTGTTTCCCCTTCCAATCCAACTGACGACCTTACAAGCAAACTGCCTGTTGCGGTTACAGTGGTGGAAGTTTTGCGTGGAAAAACAGGTGTGACAGCTGTCCCCACAGTCCTAGAAGATGAAGAGCACGCGGATGCACTGGAAGGGGCAGGCCGTAGATGGTTCGCTCTGCTAGGCCGCATTGCAGCACGGTGAGCTTCCCACCGGGACTTATGATATTTATTCATGTGACGATTCATGGAAGAAGTTGTCAAACTGCTGAGGTTTTGACCTCTACTAAGAGAATCATGACAAATGTTACATATCACATGATTTGGGCGATCTTTTTCGATGTCAAAAAAGGACCAGGCTAGGCAAGGCATAGAGGCCATGCGACCTGTTGATCCACCCCGAATAATGCTCATAGGCAGAGTGGTGGCTGAGGATGCAGTTGTAGACGTGCTACCAGTGCTCCGACTCTGTCCAGGAAGGCGCAAGGTAACTTCGTCGTCGGTTGCATCCTCCTCCACCGCCTCTGTTGACCTCCTCGAGTGCCTGACTGGGGGTTGACAGTAGGTGGGATCTAGAACGTCATCATCAATTGTTGTGTTTGCACTCCCCTCCCCCTCAGACCGAGCCTCTTCTTGCCCTGACCGAATATTTAAGTTGTCATCCCAATCGGGTATCTGCGTCTCATCTTCATCAGTATGTTCCTCATTGACTATAACCACAGGTGTTACAGTTTGTGACAAAGGGTCAACATTATGCTCAGAAACTTGGTCCTCACGGCCTGAATCAGAGTCACAAAGGTTCTGGGCATCACTGCAGACCATTTCCTGTTCTGTACTCACTGTAGCTTGGGAGCAGACCTCTGATTCCCAGGCTATAGTGTGACTGAACAGCTCTGCAGACTCAGCCATCTCAGTTCCACCATACTGTGCAGGGCTGATGGAGACTTCAGAGCTAGGAGAAATCAAGTGTGATTGGGATGACAACTCAGAGGACTGGTGTTTTTTTGGATGCGGTACTTGAAGTGGCTGAGAGGGCACTTGTTGGACCACTTGAGATCCATTCAAGCATTTTCCTTTTTTGCCCATCATCTACCTTTCTTCCTGTTGTTCGTGTCCGTAAAAAAGGGAGCACATCGGATTGTCCACGGTAAGTAGTAGACATCTTACTTTTGCTGGTAGATGGTCTATCTTCAGCAGATGATAATGGAGCTTTGCCACCTTCCCCACGGACAAAACCTTTTTTGCCTTTTCCACCACGCCTCTTCCCCTTTCCACCAGCATCTGTCATTTTGCCACTCATGTTGATTGCGACAAGATTGTGGACTGAAAATGTGGTAGTAAAAATTGAGAGGTGGTGAAGATTGCAGCGGTGGTCTAGCTTTATTAACAGCAGAATAATAAAGAATAAATATCCCTGACAATGCAACTTAGTTATAATTAGTTGGAGTGTGCAACGCAGGCAGATGCGCTCTGCAAATGTCTTGGCACTAGTGGGACTATAGCAAAGTCCAATAGCCACGTATAGGATGCCACTAGGTACACTGAGTGTTTGCTAGTATAATGGCTTAGTTATAATTAGTTGGAGTGTGCAACGCAGGCAGACGTGCTGCAAATGTCTTGGCACTAGTGGGACTATAGCAAAGTCCAATAGCCACGTATAGGATGCCACTAGGTACACTGAGTGTTTGCTAGTATAATGGCTTAGTTATAATTAGTTGGAGTGTGCAACGCAGGCAGATGCGCTCTGCAAATGTCTTGGCACTAGTGGGACTATAGCAAAGTCCAATAGCCACGTATAGGATGCCACTAGGTACACTGAGTGTGTGCTAGTATAATGGCTTAGTTATAATTAGTTGGAGTGTGCAACGCAGGCAGATGCGCTCTGCAAATGTCTTGGCACTAGTGGGACTATAGCAAAGTCCAATAGCCACGTATAGGATGCCACTAGGTACACTGAGTGTTTGCTAGTATAATGGCTTAGTTATAATTAGTTGGAGTGTGCAACGCAGGCAGATGCGCTCTGCAAATATCTTGGCACTAGTGGGACTATAGCAAAGTCCAATAGCCACGTATAGGATGCCACTAGGTACACTGAGTGTTTGCTAGTATAATGGCTTAGTTATAATTAGTTGGAGTGTGCAACGCAGGCAGACGTGCTGCAAATGTCTTGGCACTAGTGGGACTATAGCAAAGTCCAATAGCCACGTATAGGATGCCACTAGGTACACTGAGTGTTTGCTAGTATAATGGCTTAGTTATAATTAGTTGGAGTGTGCAACGCAGGCAGATGCGCTCTGCAAATGTCTTGGCACTAGTGGGACTATAGCAAAGTCCAATAGCCACGTATAGGATGCCACTAGGTACACTGAGTGTTTGCTAGTATAATGGCATAGTTATAATTAGTTGGAGTGTGCAACGCAGGCAGATGCGCTCTGCAAATGTCTTGGCACTAGTGGGACTATAGCAAAGTCCAATAGCCACGTATAGGATGCCACTAGGTACACTGAGTGTTTGCTAGTATAATGGCTTAGTTATAATTAGTTGGAGTGTGCAACGCAGGCAGACGTGCTGCAAATGTCTTGGCACTAGTGGGACTATAGCAAAGTCCAATAGCCACGTATAGGATGCCACTAGGTACACTGAGTGTTTGCTAGTATAATGGCTTAGTTATAATTAGTTGGAGTGTGCAACGCAGGCAGATGCGCTCTGCAAATGTCTTGGCACTAGTGGGACTATAGCAAAGTCCAATAGCCACGTATAGGATGCCACTAGGTACACTGAGTGTTTGCTAGTATAATGGCTTAGTTATAATTAGTTGGAGTGTGCAACGCAGGCAGATGCGCTCTGCAAATGTCTTGGCACTAGTGGGACTATAGGAAAGTCCAATAGCCACGTATAGGATGCCACTAGGTACACTGAGTGTTTGCTAGTATAATGGCTTAGTTATAATTAGTTGGAGTGTGCAACGCAGGCAGATGCGCTCTGCAAATGTCTTGGCACTAGTGGGACTATAGCAAAGTCCAATAGCCACGTATAGGATGCCACTAGGTACACTGAGTGTTTGCTAGTATAATGGCTTAGTTATAATGAGTTGGAGTGTGCAACGCAGGCAGACGTGCTGCAAATGTCTTGGCACTAGTGGGACTATAGCAAAGTCCAATAGCCACGTATAGGATGCCACTAGGTACACTGAGTGTTTGCTAGTATAATGGCTTAGTTATAATTAGTTGGAGTGTGCAACGCAGGCAGATGCGCTCTGCAAATGTCTTGGCACTAGTGGGACTATAGCAAAGTCCAATAGCCACGTATAGGATGCCACTAGGTACACTGAGTGTTTGCTAGTATAATGGCTTAGTTATAATTAGTTGGAGTGTGCAACGCAGGCAGACGTGCTGCAAATGTCTTGGCACTAGTGGGACTATAGCAAAGTCCAATAGCCACGTATAGGATGCCACTAGGTACACTGAGTGTTTGCTAGTATAATGGCTTAGTTATAATTAGTTGGAGTGTGCAATGCAGGCAGATGCGCTCTGCAAATGTCTTGGCACTAGTGGGACTATAGCAAAGTCCAATAGCCACGTATAGGATGCCACTAGGTACACTGAGTGTTTGCTAGTATAATGGCTTTGTTATAATTAGTTGGAGTGTGCAACGCAGGCAGATGCGCTCTGCAAATGTCTTGGCACTAGTGGGACTATAGCAAAGTCCAATAGCCACGTATAGGATGCCACTAGGTACACTGAGTGTTTGCTAGTATAATGGCTTAGTTATAATTAGTTGGAGTGTGCAACGCAGGCAGACGTGCTGCAAATGTCTTGGCACTAGTGGGACTATAGCAAAGTCCAATAGCCACGTATAGGATGCCACTAGGTACACTGAGTGTGTGCTAGTATAATGGCTTAGTTATAATTAGTTGGAGTGTGCAACGCAGGCAGACGTGCTGCAAATGTCTTGGCACTAGTGGGACTATAGCAAAGTCCAATAGCCACGTATAGGATGCCACTAGGTACACTGAGTGTGTGCTAGTATAATGGCTTCGTTATAATTAGTTGGAGTGTGCAATGCAGGCAGATGCGTTCTGCAAATGTCTTGGCACTAGTGGGACTATAGCAAAGTCCAATAGCCACGTATAGGATGCCACTAGGTACACTGAGTGTTTGCTAGTATAATGGCTTAGTTATAATTAGTTGGAGTGTGCAATGCAGGCAGATGCGTTCTGCAAATGTCTTGGCACTAGTGGGACTATAGCAAAGTCCAATAGCCACGTATAGGATGCCACTAGGTACACTGAGTGTTTGCTAGTATAATGGCTTCGTTATAATTAGTTGGAGTGTGCAACGCAGGCAGATGCGCTCTGCAAATGTCTTGGCACTAGTGGGACTATAGCAAAGTCCAATAGCCACGTATAGGATGCCACTAGGTACACTGAGTGTTTGCTAGTATAATGGCTTAGTTATAATTAGTTGGAGTGTGCAATGCAGGCAGATGCGCTCTGCAAATGTCTTTGCACTAGTGGGACTATAGCAAAGTCCAATAGCCACGTATAGGATGCCACTAGGTACACTGAGTGTTTGCTAGTATAATGGCTTAGTTATAATGAGTTGTAGTGTGCAATGCAGGCAGACGCGCTCTGCAAATGTCTTTGCACTAGTGGGACTATAGCAAAGTCCAATAGCCACGTATAGGATGCCACTAGGTACACTGAGTGTGTGCTAGTATAATGGCTTAGTTATGAGTTGGAGTGTGCAATGCAGGCAGATGTGCTCTGCAAATGTCTTGGCACTAGTGGGACTATAGCAAAGTCCAATAGCCACGTATAGGATGCCACTAGGTACACTGAGTGTTTGCTAGTATAATGGCTTAGTTATAATTAGTTGGAGTGTGCAATGCAGGCAGACGCGCTCTGCAAATGTCTTTGCACTAGTGGGACTATAGCAAAGTCCAATAGCCACGTATAGGATGCCACTAGGTACACTGAGTGTTTGCTAGTATAATGGCTTACTTAGAATGAGTTGGAGTGTGCAGAGGACAAGAGGGTACAGTGGCAGGATTGTGGTGCTCTGGGTAGAGGAATGGAAGCCTGCCTTTCTATTCCCTCCTAATGGGGAAATGCAGGTAGGAAATCCCTGACCTGGGCTACACAGACGCTGTTGCTGTTTGCAGGACCTGTCACCTATGGCTCTCTGACCCTGCCGGTTTGAGCCCTTAAAAGGACTGCTAGAATGTGCTCTCCCTAAGCTGTCTAACGCTGTGTATGCAGCGCATACAGCTGTATCGGCTATAGGACTCAGGAAGACGGAGCTGCGACACTGATGTCTGACACCCAAGACGCAGAAGGCAGATAATGGCGATCGTGAAGAAAATGTCCGGTTTTATAATGCAGGGACATGTGACATGCAGATCCTATCACACATGCCGTTGCTTCTCTGGCTCAAAGTCCACTTAGCTGTGTGTGTGTCTGGGATTGGCTGACATGCTGGCCCGCCCCACAAGACGCGCGCGCTTAGGGAAGGAAGACAAGAAAAAAAAAAAAAAAAATGGCGATCGCCATTATAGAAACAGCAGTGATCTGAAGGCGCTGTTCACGCACACTATACACTGAAATGTGATAATAGTTTGATTCACAGAGTGACTTACACGATTACAGCAGAAACCAAGCTAAGATTTAGCTGTTTTTTGGCTGCTAGAACCGTTCTCGAACGTTTCTAGAACTATCGAGCTTTTGCAAAATGCTCGAGTACTAGTTCGATCTAGAACATGCCCCAAAATCACTCGAGCCTAGAACTGGAGAACCACGAACCACGAACCGCGCTCAACTCTAGTCAGGAAAGCTGGGGTCTGGTAATGGGAGGACACAGGGAGTACACAGGAGAGTAGTCAGGTCACAATCCGAGGGTCAGAATTCCGGGAAGGCATGTAATGGATTCAGGGAGAAAACTGGGATGTGGTCAAGTAACAGTCCGAGGTCAAAAGTCGGGCAGGAGGTCACGACAGGAACAGGGAGCAGCCAGAGAGGAGTCTAACAACAGGAACAGGGAGCGGGCAGAGAGGAGTCTAACAACAGGAACAGGGACCGGGCAGAGAGGAGTCTAACAACAGGAACAGGGACCGGGCAGAGAGGAGTCTAACAACAGGAACAGGGACCGGGCAGAGAGGAGTCTAACAACAGGAACAGGGACCGGGCAGAGAGGAGTCTAACAACAGTCCAGGGTCAAGAAACAAAGATCAGAAGACATGCAGAAACACAGGCCAAAAGCACAACTACAGAACCAGAATGTACGACTGGCAAAGTTCTGGGAGAGCATGCTCAGAAAAAAAGCAGCGCAATTACCAGTAAGATGGAACACCTGAGCAATCAGCACCTCCCAGAACCAGCATGGATCCTGCGCTGTCAATCAACCGGCCAGCCAATAGTCCAGGAAAACACAGCACAGCATTTCCTACTGTGCAAGATTCTCTGCACAGAGGAATCGTGACAAGCAGATAATTTGCACTACTGGTTATGACAGAAGTCATGTCATACATAAAAGCTTGGCTTATCATACTTCAAACACTTTATCATGATCTAAACCATTTAGCATCAGCTTACTCACAAATCAACACTATTCCCAGAGACTATCTTGATGCTTACATCCACGCTCAGATGTTTGTAGTCTATAATACTGTATTTATGTCATTGTCACAAACAATCTACACTTTAAAATGTCAAATCTTTAGTTTACTTTACAGCTGCAAAAAAATAGAGTGAAGGGGTGGAAAGAGACCCCATGGCGGTCCCTTAAGTTGATAGAGGAAATCTGCCCTCAGATTTTTGCTATTTAATTTAAGACCACAATGATGTAGGGCCAGATAGCCTAATTGCAGGAATGTGTCACTTATTAAGCTGTGTGCTGTATTTAGAATACAATCAAAGTTTTCACCAGTCCATATAATCTGTTTAACCCCACCCCACCCATTATTGCAGTTTGCTGACAATGCACACAAGAAGCTGCCAATCAGGGATATGGGTGGGGTTATACGCAAGAATCTGCCAATCGGGGATGTGGGTTGGGCTATACACAAGAAGCTGCCAATCAGGGATGTGGGTGAGGTTATACACAAGTTGTCAATCAGTGTTGGGCTGGGTTATACTCAGCTCAGCATTCTGATCACTGCTAAAACAGGGATTCTATCAAAACTGTAAACAGCAATTCAGTAAGTGACACATCGCTGGAATCAGGGTCTTTACCCCTACATCATGCTGCTCTCAGATTACACAGCAAAAACTTGCTTAAGGGTCTGTGCGCACATTGCAGATTTGATGTGTTTTTTCTGCACAGATTGGTCACAATTTCCTGATAGCAAAGTGAATAAGACTTCTCAGGTCTCATGCACGTGTTTCTTGTTTTCTCCTTGCAGATTTGGTGCAGATTTAAATCTGCCGGATGTCAATTCTTCGACTTTCACTTCAGACATCACTCATACTAATGAGTGGGAAAAATCTGCACCATAAATGCATAACAAATCAAAACACATACAAATTGCCCATCTTGACTGCTTTTTCCTGCCCAGAGATGCAGAAATGGTCCAAAAACTTGAAAGAAAGGTGTCATAAAAAAAAAAAAAATCAATAACTGAAAAATTTAAGAGTAACTTGGTTTGAGAGCGTTTTGCAAGACAAGCAAAGCTTTTTAAAAAATTGTAACTTGGTTTAAGCCAATGCTTTGCAATAAGAGCAAATATTCACTGCACACACTTCCGGTACTGTCCTTTCACCGCACTCTGACCCGCCCTGGAGGTAATTTCTGTACATATTTACTATATACAATATACCATTGCACAGTACAGTATATACTATATAGCATGTCTATCAAATTGCATTTGTGGATACAGTATTGCACTTTCTTTCGGCTCACCAGTGCAGCACATTGCTTGTATTGTACCTCTCGCACACCAACAACATTAATGTAAGCTAAAGTGCAGTTTAATTTGTTTTATATACTTTTACTGTACAGTATTTTGTATTAGTGACTGTAATCATTTTAGATGAACACATTACATTATATTGTCTTACTGTAATAAGTTTGCATAAGACAGTAAATATTTAGAGTAACCAAGAGTAACTTGGTTTAAGAGCACACTCCCGAAACCAATTATGCTCGTAATCCAAGGTTCCACTGTATTAATGTTTTATTGTTTTGTTTAAATAATATTATTTGTTTTTAATTGAGAAAAATATAAAAAAAAATTAAGTTTGATATTTTCCACTGTTAAACACTAGGGGGAGCAGCTGCTGAAATCCTGCTGTAGAACTAGCTCACATTACAGCTGCAGTAAAAGTGGGCAGAATCTGCTCTCCTGTGTGTGATGTAACCCCACGCTACACTGCATCCTGCGCCGCACTGCATCCCGCGCAACTATATACTGTGTTGCCGGCCGAATCGAAGGTCTGAGATGACATGCGCCGAGGAGGGGTGATCTGTAGCCTGCGCAGCAATACAGATGTCACGCCGCGATCACTGCTTCCACCTGCATCATCTCACCTCAGACCCGGCAGCCTGTCCTGTCAGCCTGGTGTCTGTTCCTCCCATCAGCGGTCACAGCACAGAGCAGTGAGGAGCGGAGGCCCTAGGTGAGAACACGCAGTAAGGGGGGGGGGGGTGAGCGTAGAGGGGGTGAGCGGTGGAGTGGAGGGGGAGGGGGGAGGAGCGGAGAGGGGGTTCAAGGGTGAGCGGTGGAGTGGGAGGTGAGCGGAGGGGTGGGGAGCAGCACACCAGGATCAGTTACGGTGCAATCACCGCTGCCCGGCAGCGGTACTCACCCCATCCCAGCGGATGACAGGGGGAAAGTGTAGCACACAGCACTTGCTGTGAGCTTCACAAAGATGGTGGTGATCTCCTCCCTCTGCTGTGATCTGGACAGACGAGGGGGCATTTCCAGTTCACAACAGACACTGTCTCTGTGTTAAGTCTAGGAGTCGGAGCCCGACAATCAGAGTCATTGCCAAGGGCACTGCCATAAAGGAGGTGAGTAACTGTCATTGCACACAGCAAATCCAAGATGGCCGCCCCCAGTGCTTCAGTAAAAATAGAATTAAATAAAAGCTACATAAACAGTGAATTTAATATTGTATTAAAAATACTTGATTTCATAATCACTATTACTAATACAAAAATAAAAAAACACGACACCTTCCCTTTAATGTGTGCACATACCCCAACGATTCCCTTTAAATGTGTGTCTGAGTTATCCCAACATGGAAATCAGGAAACCTGAGACACAACAATGGAAGAAGTTTACTAACCAGAATTCTTTTACTCCCGCCGTCCACTACATTTATTAAGAGTTTAACCCTTGGCTGGTACCATGGGGTCAATGTGACCCCCATGTAGATTGATAGAGACTTTTTTTTATGGTACCAGACAAGGGTTAATACAAATATCTAGAAAATTGGAGTAAACACCAAATATAATAAAAGGAGCGCTCCTCTTTGTTAGAAAAGTGGTTTAAAAATTAGAGAACAAGAGATGGGATAAAGTGAATTTACCGTCCTCTCTACGTCAGAAACTAGCGTCAAGTGTTGCAAAATGTATTGTAAGTTTAACCCTTTGCACTTTGCACCTACCCAAGCAATTTCTTAAAAGCAACAAAGTTACCAATTTGTCCATCAGAAAACTGTGATACTTTTGTAGCTGAATGACACTCCAGCTCGTAGCTGGCACAGATTTCACTTTCTGCAGCACCGACAGCCCAAAAGATGCGCCAAGAAGCCACTTAATAAATGTGGCGCACAATCCTCCAGCAGAGGTCAGGGTCAATATTCCCCCTATAGATTTGTTTGCTTTATGAGCCATTTGGATAAATTTGGTGAATTTTCAGGCTTATCCCAGCTGGTTCTCTATGCACCAATAATGAACCTTTTTTCTGGCCGGAGTTTGGCACTGGTTTTGGTTACATAATGTATCCCGTTTTTCTGGATTATGTTGTGATAAACTTGTGGTGGAGCGATAGGTCATCATACCCCTTTTGCTAGACTCTGTCCTGTTTTTAAAAAAAAAAAAGTATCAAAAGGGTAATAAGTCTCAATATACCAGTTAGGATTAGTTTTGTGACTTTTTGAGTGAATGCCCTAAGTCTATTCCATTAGTGAATCTGCCCCGATGTCTGGGCTTCTCTCGTTTCTGGCTTCTCTCATGTCCGGCTTCTCTCATTTCCGGCTTCTCTCGTTTCCGGCTTCTCTCGTTTCCGGCTTCTCTCGTTTCCGGCTTCTCTCGTTTCCGGCTTCTCTCGTTTCTGGCTTCTCTTGTTTCCGGCTTTTCTCGTTTACGGCTTCTCTCGTTTACGGCTGCTCTCGTTTCTGGCTGCTCTCGTTTCTGGCTGCTCTCGTTTCCGGCTTCTCTCGTTTCCAGCTGCTCTCGCTTCCGGCTGCTCTCGCTTCCGGCTGCTCTCGTTTCCGGCTTCTCTCGTGTCCGGCTTCTCTTGTGTCCGGCTTCTCTCGTGTCCGGCTTCTCTCGTTTCCGGCTTCTCTCGTGTCCGGCTTCTCTCGTGTCCGGCTTCTCTCGTGTCCGGCTTCTCTCGTTTCTGGCTGCTCTCGTTTCCGGCTACTCTCGTTTCTGGCTGCTCTCGTTTCTGGCTGCTCTCGTTTCTGGCTGCTCTCGTTTCTGGCTGCTCTCGTTTCCGGCTTCTCTCGTGTCCGGCTTCTCTCGTTTCTGGCTGCTCTCGTTTCCGGCTACTATCGTTTCTGGCTGCTCTCGTTTCTGGCTGCTCTCGTTTCCGGCTTCTCTCGTGTCCGGCTTCTCTCGTTTCTGGCTGCTCTCGTTTCCGGCTTCTCTCGTGTCCGGCTTCTCTCGTTTCTGGCTGCTCTCGTTTCCGGCTTCTCTCGTGTCCGGCTTCTCTCGTTTCTGGCTGCTCTCGTTTCCGGCTTCTCTCGTGTCCGGCTTCTCTCGTTTCTGGCTGCTCTCGTTTCCGGCTTCTCTTGTGTCCGGCTTCTCTCGTTTCTGGCTGCTCTCGTTTCCGGCTTTTCTCGTTTCTGGCTTCTCTTGTGTCCGGCTTCTCTCGTTTCTGGCTGCTCTTGTTTCCGGCTGCTCTCGTGTCTGGCTGCTCTCGTGTCCGGCTTCTCTCTGGTTCTTTTTTCCGCCGCTCCGCCGTCTCGTAGGTTTCCTCCTTCTTTTCTGAGACGTCACATTTGACATAATTCCACAAAGGAAATAAAACATTTTGCTTGAAGGTTTAATTATCTCGTCCGTCTTTCCTCCTAATTACCCTTCCCATTAATTCTGCGGGACGTGGTCAATTTTGAGAGATGATTTGTCGGTAACGGCTTCTGTCCGGACACCGGGAGATGACATAATCCAAGACTGACTGTTGAAATCCAATCTCAAGACGGCATCTTCTGCCACGACGCGCACCCGGGGTGATGGCTGATCGCTCAGACACGAGTCCCAACCACCAGCGCTGGAGATAGTGTTTCATCAAAACCTTCCATAGTTAACCCCATACTTGCCAGTATAATCTCCACTAACGTATTGCAATGATTTCACAATAAATTGCCACTGTGTATTATTATTCTAGAGTAAGAGAGTCATTGTGTCATGTGCTCTATGACAGGGGGCAATTTCCCCAGTGGATAACACAGGAATAGCAGTGCAGCTGCCCATGCATTAGATTGGGGTCACCCTCCCGGTCAGTCAGACGTTGTGTCCAGACCGATCACTCCAGATGAATGTGTTACTGATGCACTGACCTGTAAATGTGCTGCAGTTTTTCAGCAGATTATATGTCTGTATTTCATGAGCTCAGTACAGAGGCTGAAGAACATGGGGTGCTCACCCAGAATCCTCTGCTAGTTTTTAGTACCATGCACAGGATTGCAGGCGGGGGCAGGGTGCAGTGCCCCTCAGTGCCGGAGCTTCTTACAATCAAATTTAAGCAGATATCTCGCCTTGTGCTGGTTCCGTGGGGGAGGAGCATAACAAAGGCATTCTCTCATTGGAAGCTGTCATGCTCCACCCCTTTGGATCCAGCATTTGTCATAACACAGTATATCAGTTTCCTAAAAAAGGATTATGATGCCGGGGGATTTCTATTGGAGCCGGGGAGGGTTGTATTGGAGCCGGGGAGGGTTGTATTGGAGTCGGGGATTTGTACTTGAGCCGGGGAGTTGTATTGGATCCGGAGGGGTTGTATTGGAGTCAGGGGTTTGCATTGGAGTCGGGGAGTTTGTATTGGAGCCGGGGAGGTTTTGTATTGGAGTCGGGGGGTTTGTATTGGAGTCGGGGGTTTGCATTGGAGTCGGGGAGTTGCATTGGAGTCGGGGAGTTGTATTGGAGTCGGGGAGTTGTATTGGAGTCGGGGAGTTGTATTGGAGTCGGGGAGTTGTATTGGAGTCGGGGAGTTGTATTGGAGTCGGGGAGTTGTATTGGAGTCGGGGAGTTGTATTGGAGCCTGGGGTTTGTATTGGAGCCGGGGAGGTTTTACATTGGAGTCGGGGAGTTGTATTGGAGTCGGGGAGTTGTATTGGAGCCGGGAAGGTTTTGTATTGGAGCCGGGGAGTTGTATTGGAGCCGGGGAGGTTTTGTATTGGAGTCGGGGAGTTGTATTGGAGCCGGGGAGGTTTTGTATTGGAGCCGGGGGTTTGTATTGGAGTCGGGGGGTTTGTATTGGAGTCGGGGGGTTTGTATTGGAGTCGGGGGTTTGCATTGGAGTCGGGGAGTTGCATTGGAGTCGGGGAGTTGCATTGGAGTCGGGGAGTTGTATTGGAGTCGGGGAGTTGTATTGGAGTCGGGGAGTTGTATTGGAGTCGGGGAGTTGTATTGGAGTCGGGCAGTTGTATTGGAGTCGGGGAGTTGTATTGGAGCCTGGGGTTTGTATTGGAGTCGGGGAGTTTGTATTGGAGTCGGGGGGTTTGTATTGGAGTCGGGGGTTTGCATTGGAGTCGGGGAGTTGCATTGGAGTCGGGGAGTTGCATTGGAGTCGGGGAGTTGTATTGGAGTCGGGGAGTTGTATTGGAGTCGGGGAGTTGTATTGGAGTCGGGGAGTTGTATTGGAGTCGGGGAGTTGTATTGGAGTCGGGGAGTTGTATTGGAGTCGGGGAGTTGTATTGGAGTCGGGGAGTTGTATTGGAGCCTGGGGTTTGTATTGGAGCCGGGGAGGTTTTACATTGGAGTCGGGGAGTTGTATTGGAGTCGGGGAGTTGTATTGGAGCCGGGGAGGTCTTGTATTGGAGTCGGGGAGTTGTATTGGAGCCGGGGAGGTTTTGTATTGGAGCCGGGGGTTTGTATTGGAGTCGGGGAGTTGTATTGGAGTCGGGGAGTTGTATTGGAGCCGGGGGTTTATATTGGAGTCGGGGAGTTGTATTGGAGTCGGGGAGTTGTATTGGAGCTGGGGGTTTATATTGGAGTCGGGGAGTTGTATTGGAGCTGGGGGTTTATATTGGAGTCGGGGAGTTGTATTGGAGCCGGGGAGGTTTTGTATTGGAGCCGGGGGTTTGTATTGGAGCCGGGGGTTTATATTGGAGTCGGGGAGTTGTATTGGAGTCGGGGAGTTGTATTGGAGTCGGGGAGTTGTATTGGAGTCGGGGAGTTGTATTGGAGTCGGGGAGTTGTATTGGAGCCTGGGGTTTGTATTGGAGTCGGGGAGGTTTTACATTGGAGTCGGGGAGTTGTATTGGAGTCGGGGAGTTGTATTGGAGCCGGGGAGGTTTTACATTGGAGTCGGGGAGTTGTATTGGAGTCGGGGAGTTGTATTGGAGCCGGGGAGGTTTTGTATTGGAGCCGGGGAGTTGTATTGGAGCCGGGGAGGTTTTGTATTGGAGTCGGGGAGTTGTATTGGAGCCGGGGAGGTTTTGTATTGGAGCCGGGGGTTTGTATTGGAGTCGGGGGGTTTGTATTGGAGTCGGGGGGTTTGTATTGGAGTCGGGGGTTTGCATTGGAGTCGGGGAGTTGCATTGGAGTCGGGGAGTTGTATTGGAGTCGGGGAGTTGTATTGGAGTCGGGGAGTTGTATTGGAGTCGGGGAGTTGTATTGGAGTCGGGGAGTTGTATTGGAGCCTGGGGTTTGTATTGGAGTCGGGGAGTTTGTATTGGAGTCGGGGGGTTTGTATTGGAGTCGGGGGTTTGCATTGGAGTCGGGGAGTTGCATTGGAGTCGGGGAGTTGCATTGGAGTCGGGGAGTTGTATTGGAGTCGGGGAGTTGTATTGGAGTCGGGGAGTTGTATTGGAGTCGGGGAGTTGTATTGGAGTCGGGGAGTTGTATTGGAGTCGGGGAGTTGTATTGGAGTCGGGGAGTTGTATTGGAGCCTGGGGTTTGTATTGGAGCCGGGGAGGTTTTACATTGGAGTCGGGGAGTTGTATTGGAGTCGGGGAGTTGTATTGGAGCCGGGGAGGTCTTGTATTGGAGTCGGGGAGTTGTATTGGAGCCGGGGAGGTTTTGTATTGGAGCCGGGGGTTTGTATTGGAGTCGGGGAGTTGTATTGGAGTCGGGGAGTTGTATTGGAGCCGGGGGTTTATATTGGAGTCGGGGAGTTGTATTGGAGTCGGGGAGTTGTATTGGAGCTGGGGGTTTATATTGGAGTCGGGGAGTTGTATTGGAGCCGGGGAGGTTTTGTATTGGAGCCGGGGGTTTGTATTGGAGCCGGGGGTTTATATTGGAGTCGGGGAGTTGTATTGGAGCCGGGGAGGTTTTGTATTGGAGCCGGGGGTTTGTATTGGAGCCGGGGGTTTGTATTGGAGCCGGGGGGGGTCGTATTGGTGTTGGGGAGTTATATTGGAGCCGGGGAGGTTTTGTATTGGAGCCGGGGGTTTGTATTGGAGCCGGGGAGTTGTATTGGAGTCGGGGAGTTGTATTGGAGCCGGGGGATTTCTATTGGAGCCGGGGGATTTCTATTGGAGCCGGGGGATTTCTATTGGAGCCGGGGAGGGTTGTATTGGAGTCGGGGGGTTTGTATTAGAGTCGGGGATTTGTACTTGAGCCGGGGTTTTGTATTGGATCCAGAGGGGTTGTATTGGAGTCAGGGGTTTGTATTGGAGCCGGGGAGTTGTATTGGAGTCGGGGAGTTGTATTGGAGCCGGGGGATTTCTATTGGAGCCGGGGAATTTCTATTGGAGCCGGGGGATTTCTATTGGAGCCGGGGGATTTCTATTGGAGCCGGGGAGGGTTGTATTGGAGTCGGGGGGTTTGTATTGGAGTCGGGGATTTGTACTTGAGCTGGGGGTTTGTATTGGATCCAGAGGGGTTGTATTGGAGTCAGGGGTTTGCATTGGAGTCGGGGAGTTATATTGGAGCCGGGAAGGTTTTGTATTGGAGCCGGGGAGTTGTATTGGAGTCGGGGAGTTGTATTGGAGCCGGGGAGGTTTTGTATTGGAGCCGGGAGTTTGTATTGGAACCGGGGGTTTGTATTGGAGCCGGGGGTTTGTATTGGAGCCGGGGGTTTGTATTGGAGCCGGGGGTTTGTATTGGAGCCGGGGGTTTGTATTGGAGTCGGGGGGTTTGTATTGGAGCCGGGGGTTTGCATTGGAGCCGGGGGTTTGTATTGGAGCCGGGGAGGTTTTGTATTGGAGCCTGGCGTTTGTATTGGAGCCGAGGGTGGGTCGTATTGGTGTTGGGGAGTTATATTGGAGCCGGGGATTTGTATTGGAGCCGGGGAGTTGTATTGGAGTCAGGGGAAAGGGGGGGGGTTGTATTGGTGTTGGGGAGTTATATTGGAGCCGGGGATTTGTATTGGAGTCAGGGGAAAGGGGGGGGGGTTGTATTGGTGTTGGGGAGTTATATTGGAGCCGGGGGTTTGTATTGGAGTCGGGGAGTTGTATTGGAGTCGGGGAGTTGTATTGGAGTCGGGGAGTTGTATTGGAGCCGGGGAGGTTTTGTATTGGAGCCGAGGGGGGGGTCGCATTGGAGTCGGGGAGTTATATTGGAGCCGGGGGGTTTTGTATTGGAGCCGGGGGTTTGTATTGGAGCCGAGGGGGGGGGTCGTATTGGTGTTGGGGAGTTATATTGGAGCCGGGGGGTTTTGTATTGGAGTCAGGGGAAAGGGGGGGGTTGTATTGGAGCTGGGGGGTTATAATGCCCCTCTGCCCCTCTGCCCGGTGTTACACTTTACTGATGCTTATCACATTATAACCACAGAACCATCCGCTTCGTACATGACCGCTGCACAGATGGATACAGGAAACCTGACAACAAACATGACAAAAACAAAGTCCCATCAGTTCATCGCCAGCACCGGACAGACATGAATCCATGAATAGATTTTTGGCTGCAGCCAGGAGGAGCAGACGCAGGAACATCCAGTCCAGGGTCGTCCAGAACAGGACACGAGGACGGGATATTGGGGGAGAAGCCCCTGATGCCCCCGCTGGACACATCCTCCATTTCCTTCATGCTGGGATAATGGTTCTGTGCTGCTGGTGATGGGTTCAGTAGGAGCTGCTGGACGCCTTCCTAAGTGATCCTCTGGCAAAGCCTCCGGGAACTTCATTCTCCAATATTTGCCTCTATGTGATAATGAGATTGTATAACACATTGCTCTGCGGCTCTGGACTACTAGGAGCCAGCAGACACAGGGTTAATCTGCGAGTTAATTGCGTCCTGAAGCTTCAAGGCTTTTACTGATCGTCCAGCAACCACGAGAAAATGAACTTATCCCCTCCAAAGCCTCCGGCTTTCAGTCCTGAGCACGAGCGGCCGCGGTCACCGCTCACAACGCCGAGGAGATATGCTCAGGTCTAAAAAATGTAATAGAACGAATATATAAAGCTGAGTGTATGTATGTGTGGGAGTGTATGTATGTGTGTGAGTGTGTGTATGTATGTATGTATGTATGTATATGTGTGTATGTATGTATATATGTGTGTGTATGTGTGTATATGTGTGTGTGTGTGTATGTATGTATGTATGTATATGTGTGTATGTATGTATATATGTGTGTGTGTGTGTGTGTGTGTGTATGTGTGTGTGTGTGTATGTATATGTGTGTATGTATGTATATGTATGTGTGTGTGTATGTATATGTGTGTATGTATGTGTGTGTGTGTGTGTATGTATGTGTGTGTGTGTGTATGTGTATGTGTGTGTATGTGTGTGTATGTGTGTGTGTGTGTGTGTGTGTGTGTGTGTGTGTGTGTGTGTGTGTGTATGTCCGCTAAAGTAATCTGCACCGTCGCATTTGCAATTACTAAATTTTGCAAAAACACTCCATTTGACTCAGGAAACATCATAGACTATGTTTTGAGGAGAAATTTTAACCCTGCACTTTATAGTTATTCATCAAAAAACCTGCTTACATTAAAGTCAATGGAGCTGGGAGCCACTGTGCAGCCAGAACCTCAGAAGAATGCGCAGCCACACCCTTATATAGAATGTTGGTGTGTCACAATGCAGCCAGGGAAAGAGACAGACAAAGAGAGAGGGAAAGAGACAGACAGGGAAAGAGACAGACAAATAGACAAAGAGAGAGGGAAAGAGACAGACAGGGAAAGAGACAGACAGGGAAAGAGACAGACAGGGAATTAGACGGACAGACAGAGACTGGAAATGAAACAGATAGACAGTTACTATCCCGGGCAACGCTGGGTACTACAGCTAGTTTATTAATAAATGTAAAACAAAATGGCAGAAAATGTACAGAGGTTTCTAAATACACTGTATATGTTACTTATATATAGCCCCAACACATTCCACGACGCGTTACAGACATTGCATCACTCACCCCAGTGCAGCTCACACCTCAGACTCTATGTCATCCAGGACAACAGCGATGGAAAGTTACAGAGATAATCACTGAGCCACCATACAGTGCTAACCACTGAGCCCCCATACAGTGCTAACCACTGAGCCCCCATACAGTGCTAACCACTGAGCCATCATACACTGGTAACCACAAAGAAAAAATACTGCTAAAAACTGAGCCAACATACAGTGCTAAACACTGAGCCACCATGCAGTGCTAAACACTGAGCTACCATACAGTGCTAACTACTGAGCCACCACATAGAGATATCCATTGAGCCATCGACCCATGAATAGATTTCATCTTCTGACATCTTGCAAATCATCTCTTCAATGAGGAAGTAGACGAACTCTAGCGCCACCTATTGGAGGTAGTAATCCTAACAGTCAAAAGTGTTCCTTTAACGAGCCTTGTCATATGACTTAGGATTTATGCCAGATCAGAACCTCAATTTGCAGACACAGTGTTTTGGGATGGTTGTTCTTTGTCAGTGCAAACAATGGGATCTGATCTGGCCATATGAAAAGCTATAATGGGGTCTAAGGGGGAAGCTATTTTCCTTGCGGAGACTGAAACACCAATCCAGCTTGCCAGTGGTGAGACTTTAAGCCGTAATGCTCCTTTGGGAAATATCCTCTATTCGGTGACCGCCCCTCGTCTCCGTCTTCAGTATTCGGTGACCGCCCCTCGTCTCTGTCCTCAGTATTCGATAACCGCCCCTCGTCTCCGTCTTCAGTAATCGGTGACTGCCCGTCTCCTCCGTCCTCAGTATTCGGTCACTGCCCGTCTCCTCCATCCTCAGTATTCGGTCACTGCCCGTCTCCTCCATCCTCAGTATTCGGTCACTGCCCGTCTCCTCCATCCTCAGTATTCGGTCACTGCCCGTCTCCTCCATCCTCAGTATTCGGTCACTGCCCGTCTCCTCCATCGCTTCTAGTCACTTGTACTCCGTTTATCAAGGAGTTTTGCAGGAGATTGTGTCAAACATCTTGGAGATCTGCATTTATTGAATTCACGAAATATTGATTTGATCAAAATTTTGGTAATTGATACAAATTAAATGAACGCTTCTATTTATGAAGTTTCTTACTCTGCATCATTTCTTCCACACCTGTATGACACTTTTGCACACTCCTGTATATATATATAGACCAGTTTATTTATGACTCAGATCAGTGACTTTTTTCGCCTTCTCTATCTTGACCTCTAAATCCTAATTTTCCTGATCCAGCAGACGACGCACAAACACTTCCCACTCACTCGATTTGTTATGCTAATTTCCAGAACATGTTTCCTTGGCAACAGAGAATAAACAACAATAACCTTTCTGAGAATTACGCCGATTTATTACACCTGTATCCAGCGCTGGATGCTGTGTCCCGGCCGCCCACCGCTGGGACGGGTGGATCCACCCTACAGAGTATTTGCAGTAATTATACAGACGATTTACAGGTGTCTGGATCGCCAGAAGTTTTGCGCACTTCACATATCATTCATGACATTCACATATTATTATTCATTAAGCAAAACTGTTTCCAAAGATAATAAACTAAATACAGTCATATGAAAAAGTTTGTGCACCCCTATTAATGTAACCTTTTTTCTTTATAACAATTTGGGTTTTTGCTATTTCAGTTTCATATATCTAATAACTGATGGACTGAGGAATATTTCTGGATTGAAATGAGGTTTATTGTACTAACAGAAAATGTGCAATCCGCATTTAAACAAAATTTGTCCGGTGCAAAAGTATGGGCACCTCAACATAAAAGTGACTTTAATATGTTGTAGATCCTCCTTTTGCAGAAATCACAGCCTCTAGTCGCTTCCTGTAGCTTTTAATGAGTTCCTGGATCCTGGATGAAGGTAGATTTGACCATTCCTGTTTACAAAACAATTCCAGTTCAGTTAAGTTTGATGGTCGCCGAGCATGGACAGCCGCTTCACATCATCCCACAGATGTTCAATGATATTCAGGTCTGGGGACTGGGATGGCCATTCCAGAACATTGGAATTGTTCCTCTGCATGAATGGCTGAGTAGATTTGGAGCGGTGTTTTGTATCATTGTCTTGCTGAAATATCCATCCCCTGCGTAACTTCAACTTCAACTGATTCTTGCACATTATTGTCAAGAATCTGCTGATACGGAGTTCAATCCATACAACCCTCAACTTTAACAAGATTCCCGGTGCCGGCATTGGCCACACAGCCCCAAAGCATGATGGAACCTCCACCAAATTTTACTGTGGGTAACAAGTGCTTTTCTTGGAATGCCGTGTGTTTTTGTCTCCATGCATAACGCCTTTTTGTATGACCAAACAACTCAATCTTTGTTTCATCAGTCCACAGGACCTTCATCCAAAATGTAACTGGCTTGTCCAAATATGCTTTACCTCAGGTGACTCTGTTTGTGGCGTGCTTGCTGAAACGGCTTCTTTCGCATCACTCTCCCATACAGCTTCTTCTTGTGCAACGTGCGCTGTATTGTTGACCGATGCACATTGACACCATCTGCAGCAAGATGAAGCTGCAGGTCTTTGGAGGTGGTCTGTGGATTGTCCTGTGCTGTTCTCACCATTCTTCTTCTCTGCCTTTCTGATATTTGTCTTGGCCTGCCACTTCTGGGCTTAACAAGAACTGTACCTGTGTTCTTCCATTTCCTTACTATGTCCTCACAGTGGAAACTGACCGTTTAAATCTCTGAGACAACTTTCTGTAACCTTCCCCTGAACAACTATGTGGAATAATCTTTGTTTTCAGGTCATTTGAGAATTGTTTTGAGGAGCCCATGATGCCACTCTTCATAGGAGATTCAAATAGGAGAACAACTTGCAAGTGGCCACCTTAAATACCTTTTCTCATGATTGGATACACCGGCCTATGAAATTCAAAGCGCAATGAGGTTACAAAACCAATTTAGTGCTTTAGTAAGTCAGTAAAAAGTAGTTAGGAGGGTTCAAATCAAGAAATTGATAAGGGTGCCCATACTTATGCACCTGTCAAACTTTGTTTAGTTGCATGGCCGTAAGTCACAACCTCATTTATCCACTTTTCAAAGAAATGAAAACTGTAAATGCAGCGTAAACAGGAAAGAAGTTCCAGATTTTGATGCAAATTTTGCCTCTTTATTATGCCATAAAGTTAAAGCCGGGATTCATACATCCCCCATAGACCACAGAGTACAGCGCTGAGGGTCATCTAATATTATCCCTGAGTTAGACCACACAGCTCGGTCTTTCCAGGGTTAATGTCTGAGCCCTCTGCTGCTGTATCTGTGGGATTAGGAGCGAGTCTATGTATAGGTTGTTATACGCCTGTCCCAGGTATCCCGAGTCTATGGATAGGTTGTTATACGCCTGTCCCAGGTATCCCGAGTCTATGGATAGGTTGTTATACGCCTGTCCCAGCTATCCCGAGTCTATGGATAGGTTGTTATACGCCTGTCCCAGGTATCCCGAGTCTATGTATAGGTTGTTATTCGCCTGTCCCAGCTATCCCGAGTCTATGTATAGGTTGTTATACGCCTATCCCAGGTATCCCGAGTCTATGGATAGGTTGTTATACGCCTGTCCCAGGTATCCCGAGTCTATGGATAGGTTGTTATACGCCTGTCCCAGGTATCCCGAGTCTATGGATAGGTTGTTATACGCCTGTCCCAGGTATCCCGAGACTATGGATAGGTTGTTATACGCCTGTCCCAGGTATCCCGAGTCTATGGATAGGTTGTTATACGCCTGTCCCAGGTATCCCGAGTCTATGGATAGGTTGTTATACGCCTGTCCCAGCTATCCCAAGTCTATGTATAGGTTGTTATACGCCTGTCCCAGGTATCCCGAGTCTATGGATAGGTTGTTATACGCCTGTCCCAGGTATCCCGAGTCTATGGATAGGTTGTTATACGCCTGTCCCAGGTATCCCGAGTCTATGGATAGGTTGTTATACGCCTGTCCCAGGTATCCCGAGTCTATGTATAGGTTGTTATTCGCCTATCCCAGGTATCCCGAGTCTATGGATAGGTTATTATACGCCTGTCCCAGGTATCCCGAGTGTATGGATAGGTTGTTATACGCCTGTCCCAGCTATCCCGAGTCTATGTATAGGTTGTTATTCGCCTGTCCCAGGTATCCCGAGTCTATGGATAGGTTGTTATACGCCTGTCCCAGGTATCCCGAGTCTATGGATAGGTTGTTATACGCCTGTCCCAGGTATCCCGAGTCTATGTATAGGTTGTTATTCGCCTGTCCCAGGTATCCCGAGTGTATGGATAGGTTATTATACGCCTGTCCCAGGTATCCCGAGTGTATGGATAGGTTGTTATACGCCTGTCCCAGGTATCCCGAGTCTATGGATAGGTTGTTATACGCCTGTCCCAGCTATCCTGAGTCTATGTATAGGTTGTTATTCGCCTGTCCCAGCTATCCCGAGTCTATGGATAGGTTGTTATACGCCTGTCCCAGGTATCCTGAGTCTATGGATAGGTTGTTATACGCCTGTCCCAGCTATCCTGAGTCTATGGATAGGTTGTTATACGCCTGTCCCAGGTATCCTGAGTCTATGTATAGGTTGTTATACGCCTGTCCCAGCTATCCCGAGTCTATGGATAGGTTGTTATACGCCTGTCCCAGCTATCCCGAGTCTATGGATAGGTTGTTATTCGCCTGTCCCAGGTATCCTGAGTCTATGGATAGGTTGTTATACGCCTGTCCCAGGTATCCTGAGTCTATGGATAGGTTGTTATACGCCTGTCCCAGGTATCCTGAGTCTATGGATAGGTTGTTATACGCCTGTCCCAGGTATCCTGAGTCTATGGATAGGTTGTTATACACCTGTCCCAGGTATCCCAAGTCTATGTATAGGTTGTTATTTGCCTGTCCCAGGTATCCCGAGTCTATGTATAGGTTGTTATACGCCTGTCCCAGCTATCCCGAGTCTATGGATAGGTTGTTATACGCCTGTCCCAGCTATCCCGAGTCTATGGATAGGCTGTTATATGCCTATCCCAGGTATCCCGAGTGTATGGATAGGTTATTATTCGCCTGTCCCAGGTATCCTGAGTCTATGGATAGGTTGTTATACGCCTGTCCCAGGTATCCTGAGTCTATGGATAGGTTGTTATACGCCTGTCCCAGGTATCCTGAGTCTATGGATAGGTTGTTATACACCTGTCCCAGGTATCCCAAGTCTATGTATAGGTTGTTATTTGCCTGTCCCAGGTATCCCGAGTCTATGTATAGGTTGTTATACGCCTGTCCCAGGTATCCCGAGTCTATGGATAGGTTGTTATACGCCTGTCCCAGGTATCCCGAGTCTATGGATAGGTTATTATACGCCTGTCCCAGGTATCCCGAGTCTATGTATAGATTGTTATACGCCTGTCCCAGCTATCCCGAGTCTATGGATAGGTTGTTATTCGCCTGTCCCAGGTATCCCAAGTCTATGTATAGGTTGTTATACGCCTGTCCCAGCTATCCCAAGTCTATGTATAGGTTGTTATTTGCCTGTCCCATGTATCCCGAGTCTATGGATAGGTTGTTATACGCCTGTCCCAGCTATCCCGAGTCTATTTATAGGTTGTTATACGCCTGTCCCAGCTATCCCGAGTCTATGTATAGGTTGTTATACGCCTGTCCCAGCTATCCCGAGTCTATGGATAGGCTGTTATACGCCTATCCCAGGTATCCCGAGTGTATGGATAGGTTGTTATTCGCCTGTCCCAGCTATCCCGAGTCTATGTATAGGTTTTTATACGCCTATCCCAGGTATCCCGAGTCTATGGATAGGTTGTTATACGCCTGTCCCAGGTATCCCGAGTCTATGGATAGGTTGTTATACGCCTGTCCCAGGTATCCCGAGTCTATGGATAGGTTGTTATACGCCTGTCCCAGCTATCCCGAGTCTATGTATAGGTTGTTATTCGCCTGTCCCAGGTATCCCGAGTCTATGGATAGGTTGTTATACGCCTGTCCCAGCTATCCCGAGTCTATGGATAGGTTGTTATACGCCTGTCCCAGGTATCCTGAGTCTATGGATAGGTTGTTATACGCCTGTCCCAGCTATCCCGAGTCTATGGATAGGTTGTTATTCGCCTGTCCCAGGTATCCTGAGTCTATGGATAGGTTGTTATACGCCTGTCCCAGCTATCCCGAGTCTATGGATAGGCTGTTATACGCCTATCCCAGGTATCCCGAGTGTATGGATAGGTTGTTATTCGCCTGTCCCAGCTATCCCGAGTCTATGTATAGGTTGTTATACGCCTATCCCAGGTATCCCGAGTCTATGGATAGGTTGTTATACGCCTGTCCCAGGTATCCCGAGTCTATGGATAGGTTATTATACGCCTGTCCCAGGTATCCCGAGTCTATGGATAGGTTGTTATACGCCTGTCCCAGGTATCCCGAGTCTATGTATAGGTTGTTATACGCCTGTCCCAGGTATCCCGAGTCTATGGATAGGTTATTATACGCCTGTCCCAGGTATCCCGAGTCTATGGATAGGTTGTTATACGCCTGTCCCAGGTATCCCGAGTCTATGGATAGGTTATTATACGCCTGTCCCAGGTATCCCGAGTCTATGGATAGGTTGTTATACGCCTGTCCCAGGTATCGTGAGTCTATGGATAGGTTGTTATACGCCTGTCCCAGGTATCCCGAGTCCATGGATAGGTTGTTATACGCCTGTCCCAGGTATCCTGAGTCTATGGATAGGTTGTTATACGCCTGTCCCAGGTATCCCGAGTCTATGCATAGGTTGTTATACGCCTGTCCCAGGTATCCCGAGTCTATGGATAGGTTGTTATACGCCTGTCCCAGGTATCCCGAGTCTATGGATAGGTTGTTATACGCCTGTCCCAGGTATCCCGAGTCTATGGATAGGTTGTTATACGCCTGTCCCAGGTATCCCGAGACTATGGATAGGTTGTTATACGCCTGTCCCAGGTATCCCGAGTCTATGGATAGGTTGTTATACGCCTGTCCCAGGTATCCCGAGTCTATGGATAGGTTGTTATACGCCTGTCCCAGCTATCCCGAGTCTATGGATAGGTTGTTATACGCCTGTCCCAGCTATCCCAAGTCTATGTATAGGTTGTTATACGCCTGTCCCAGGTATCCCGAGTCTATGGATAGGTTGTTATACGCCTGTCCCAGGTATCCCGAGTCTATGGATAGGTTGTTATACGCCTGTCCCAGGTATCCCGAGTCTATGTATAGGTTGTTATTCGCCTATCCCAGGTATCCCGAGTCTATGGATAGGTTATTATACGCCTGTCCCAGGTATCCCGAGTGTATGGATAGGTTGTTATACGCCTGTCCCAGCTATCCCGAGTCTATGTATAGGTTGTTATTCGCCTGTCCCAGGTATCCCGAGTCTATGGATAGGTTGTTATACGCCTGTCCCAGGTATCCCGAGTCTATGGATAGGTTGTTATACGCCTGTCCCAGGTATCCCGAGTCTATGTATAGGTTGTTATTCGCCTGTCCCAGGTATCCCGAGTGTATGGATAGGTTATTATACGCCTGTCCCAGGTATCCCGAGTGTATGGATAGGTTGTTATACGCCTGTCCCAGGTATCCCGAGTCTATGGATAGGTTGTTATACGCCTGTCCCAGCTATCCCGAGTCTATGTATAGGTTGTTATTCGCCTGTCCCAGCTATCCCGAGTCTATGGATAGGTTGTTATACGCCTGTCCCAGGTATCCTGAGTCTATGGATAGGTTGTTATACGCCTGTCCCAGCTATCCTGAGTCTATGGATAGGTTGTTATACGCCTGTCCCAGGTATCCTGAGTCTATGTATAGGTTGTTATACGCCTGTCCCAGCTATCCCGAGTCTATGGATAGGTTGTTATACGCCTGTCCCAGCTATCCCGAGTCTATGGATAGGTTGTTATTCGCCTGTCCCAGGTATCCTGAGTCTATGGATAGGTTGTTATACGCCTGTCCCAGGTATCCCGAGTCTATGGATAGGTTGTTATACGCCTGTCCCAGGTATCCCGAGTCTATGTATAGGTTGTTATTCGCCTATCCCAGGTATCCCGAGTCTATGGATAGGTTATTATACGCCTGTCCCAGGTATCCCGAGTGTATGGATAGGTTGTTATACGCCTGTCCCAGCTATCCCGAGTCTATGTATAGGTTGTTATTCGCCTGTCCCAGGTATCCCGAGTCTATGGATAGGTTGTTATACGCCTGTCCCAGGTATCCCGAGTCTATGGATAGGTTGTTATACGCCTGTCCCAGGTATCCCGAGTCTATGTATAGGTTGTTATTCGCCTGTCCCAGGTATCCCGAGTGTATGGATAGGTTATTATACGCCTGTCCCAGGTATCCCAAGTGTATGGATAGGTTGTTATACGCCTGTCCCAGGTATCCCGAGTCTATGGATAGGTTGTTATACGCCTGTCCCAGCTATCCCGAGTCTATGTATAGGTTGTTATTCGCCTGTCCCAGCTATCCCGAGTCTATGGATAGGTTGTTATACGCCTGTCCCAGGTATCCTGAGTCTATGGATAGGTTGTTATACGCCTGTCCCAGCTATCCTGAGTCTATGGATAGGTTGTTATACGCCTGTCCCAGGTATCCTGAGTCTATGTATAGGTTGTTATACGCCTGTCCCAGCTATCCCGAGTCTATGGATAGGTTGTTATACGCCTGTCCCAGCTATCCCGAGTCTATGGATAGGTTGTTATACGCCTGTCCCAGCTATCCCGAGTCTATGGATAGGCTGTTATATGCCTATCCCAGGTATCCCGAGTGTATGGATAGGTTATTATTCGCCTGTCCCAGGTATCCTGAGTCTATGTATAGGTTGTTATACGCCTGTCCCAGGTATCCTGAGTCTATGGATAGGTTGTTATACGCCTGTCCCAGGTATCCTGAGTCTATGGATAGGTTGTTATACACCTGTCCCAGGTATCCCAAGTCTATGTATAGGTTGTTATTTGCCTGTCCCAGGTATCCCGAGTCTATGTATAGGTTGTTATACGCCTGTCCCAGCTATCCCGAGTCTATGGATAGGTTGTTATACGCCTGTCCCAGCTATCCCGAGTCTATGGATAGGCTGTTATATGCCTGTCCCAGGTATCCCGAGTCTATGGATAGGTTGTTATACGCCTATCCCAGGTATCCCGAGTCTATGGATAGGTTGTTATACGCCTGTCCCAGCTATCCCGAGTCTATGGATAGGCTGTTATATGCCTGTCCCAGCTATCCCGAGTCTATGGATAGGCTGTTATACGCCTATCCCAGGTATCCCGAGTGTATGGATAGGTTATTATTCGCCTGTCCCAGCTATCCCGAGTCTATGTATAGGTTGTTATACGCCTGTCCCAGGTATCCCGAGTCTATGGATAGGTTGTTATACGCCTGTCCCAGGTATCCCGAGTCTATGGATAGGTTATTATACGCCTGTCCCAGGTATCCCGAGTCTATGTATAGATTGTTATACGCCTGTCCCAGCTATCCCGAGTCTATGGATAGGTTGTTATTCGCCTGTCCCAGGTATCCCAAGTCTATGTATAGGTTGTTATACGCCTGTCCCAGCTATCCCAAGTCTATGTATAGGTTGTTATTTGCCTGTCCCATGTATCCCGAGTCTATGGATAGGTTGTTATACGCCTGTCCCAGCTATCCCGAGTCTATTTATAGGTTGTTATACGCCTGTCCCAGCTATCCCGAGTCTATGTATAGGTTGTTATACGCCTGTCCCAGCTATCCCGAGTCTATGGATAGGCTGTTATACGCCTATCCCAGGTATCCCGAGTGTATGGATAGGTTGTTATTCGCCTGTCCCAGCTATCCCGAGTCTATGTATAGGTTTTTATACGCCTATCCCAGGTATCCCGAGTCTATGGATAGGTTGTTATACGCCTGTCCCAGGTATCCCGAGTCTATGGATAGGTTGTTATACGCCTGTCCCAGGTATCCCGAGTCTATGGATAGGTTGTTATACGCCTGTCCCAGCTATCCCGAGTCTATGTATAGGTTGTTATTCGCCTGTCCCAGGTATCCCGAGTCTATGGATAGGTTGTTATACGCCTGTCCCAGCTATCCCGAGTCTATGGATAGGTTGTTATACGCCTGTCCCAGGTATCCTGAGTCTATGGATAGGTTGTTATACGCCTGTCCCAGCTATCCCGAGTCTATGGATAGGTTGTTATTCGCCTGTCCCAGGTATCCTGAGTCTATGGATAGGTTGTTATACGCCTGTCCCAGCTATCCCGAGTCTATGGATAGGCTGTTATACGCCTATCCCAGGTATCCCGAGTGTATGGATAGGTTGTTATTCGCCTGTCCCAGCTATCCCGAGTCTATGTATAGGTTGTTATACGCCTATCCCAGGTATCCCGAGTCTATGGATAGGTTGTTATACGCCTGTCCCAGGTATCCCGAGTCTATGGATAGGTTATTATACGCCTGTCCCAGGTATCCCGAGTCTATGGATAGGTTGTTATACGCCTGTCCCAGGTATCCCGAGTCTATGTATAGGTTGTTATACGCCTGTCCCAGGTATCGTGAGTCTATGGATAGGTTGTTATACGCCTGTCCCAGGTATCCCGAGTCCATGGATAGGTTGTTATACGCCTGTCCCAGGTATCCTGAGTCTATGGATAGGTTGTTATACGCCTGTCCCAGGTATCCCGAGTCTATGCATAGGTTGTTATACGCCTGTCCCAGGTATCCCGAGTCTATGGATAGGTTGTTATACGCCTGTCCCAGGTATCCCGAGTCTATGTATAGGTTGTTATTCGCCTATCCCAGGTATCCCGAGTCTATGGATAGGTTATTATACGCCTGTCCCAGGTATCCCGAGTGTATGGATAGGTTGTTATACGCCTGTCCCAGGTATCCCGAGTCTATTTATAGGTTGTTATTCGCCTGTCCCAGGTATCCCGAGTCTATGGATAGGTTGTTATACGCCTGTCCCAGCTATCCCGAGTCTATGGATAGGTTGTTATACGCCTGTCCCAGCTATCCCGAGTCTATGTATAGGCTGTTATACGCCTGTCCCAGGTATCCCGAGTCTATGGATAGGTTGTTATACGCCTGTCCCAGCTATCCTGAGTCTATGGATAGGTTGTTATTCGCCTGTCCCAGGTATCCTGAGTCTATGGATAGGTTGTTATACGCCTGTCCCAGCTATCCCGAGTCTATGTATAGGTTGTTATACGCCTGTCCCAGCTATCCCGAGTCTATGGATAGGTTGTTATACGCCTGTCCCAGGTATCCCGAGTCTATGGATAGGTTGTTATACGCCTGTCCCAGCTATCCCGAGTCTATGTATAGGTTGTTATACGCCTGTCCCAGCTATCCCGAGTCTATGGATAGGTTGTTATTCGCCTGTCCCAGGTATCCTGAGTCTATGGATAGGTTGTTATACGCCTGTCCCAGCTATCCCGAGTCTATGGATAGGCTGTTATACGCCTGTCCCAGGTATCCCGAGTCTATGGATAGGTTGTTATACGCCTGTCCCAGGTATCCCGAGTCTATGTATAGGTTGTTATACGCCTATCCCAGGTATCCCGAGTCTATGGATAGGTTGTTATTCGCCTGTCCCAGGTATCCTGAGTCTATGGATAGGTTGTTATACGCCTGTCCCAGCTATCCCGAGTCTATGGATAGGTTGTTATACGCCTGTCCCAGGTATCCCGAGTCTATGGATAGGTTGTTATACGCCTGTCCCAGCTATCCCGAGTCTATGTATAGGTTGTTATACGCCTGTCCCAGCTATCCCGAGTCTATGGATAGGTTGTTATTCGCCTGTCCCAGGTATCCTGAGTCTATGGATAGGTTGTTATACGCCTGTCCCAGCTATCCCGAGTCTATGGATAGGCTGTTATACGCCTATCCCAGGTATCCCGAGTGTATGGATAGGTTGTTATTCGCCTGTCCCAGCTATCCCGAGTCTATGTATAGGTTGTTATACGCCTATCCCAGGTATCCCGAGTCTATGGATAGGTTGTTATACGCCTGTCCCAGGTATCCCGAGTCTATGGATAGGTTATTATACGCCTGTCCCAGGTATCCCGAGTCTATGGATAGGTTGTTATACGCCTGTCCCAGGTATCCCGAGTCTATGTATAGGTTGTTATACGCCTGTCCCAGGTATCGTGAGTCTATGGATAGGTTGTTATACGCCTGTCCCAGGTATCCCGAGTCCATGGATAGGTTGTTATACGCCTGTCCCAGGTATCCCGAGTGTATGTATAGGTTGTTATACGCCTGTCCCAGGTATCCCGAGTCTATGCATAGGTTGTTATACGCCTGTCCCAGGTATCCCGAGTCTATGTATAGGTTGTTATACGCCTGTCCCAGCTATCCCGAGTCTATGGATAGGTTGTTATACGCCTGTCCCAGGTATCCCGAGTCTATGTATAGGTTGTTATACGCCTGTCCCAGGTATCCCGAGTCTATGGATAGGTTGTTATACGCCTGTCCCAGGTATCCTGAGTCTATGGATAGGTTGTTATACGCCTGTCCCAGGTATCCTGAGTCTATGGATAGGTTGTTATACGCCTGTCCCAGCTATCCTGAGTCTATGGATAGGTTGTTATACGCCTGTCCCAGGTATCCTGAGTCTATGTATAGGTTGTTATACGCCTGTCCCAGCTATCCCGAGTCTATGTATAGGCTGTTATACGCCTGTCCCAGGTATCCCGAGTCTATGGATAGGTTGTTATACGCCTGTCCCAGCTATCCTGAGTCTATGGATAGGTTGTTATTCGCCTGTCCCAGGTATCCTGAGTCTATGGATAGGTTGTTATACGCCTGTCCCAGCTATCCCGAGTCTATGTATAGGTTGTTATACGCCTGTCCCAGCTATCCCGAGTCTATGGATAGGTTGTTATTCGCCTGTCCCAGGTATCCTGAGTCTATGGATAGGTTGTTATACGCCTGTCCCAGCTATCCCGAGTCTATGGATAGGCTGTTATACGCCTATCCCAGGTATCCCGAGTGTATGGATAGGTTGTTATTCGCCTGTCCCAGCTATCCCGAGTCTATGTATAGGTTGTTATACGCCTGTCCCAGCTATCCCGAGTCTATGTATAGGTTGTTATACGCCTGTCCCAGCTATCCCGAGTCTATGGATAGGTTGTTATACGCCTATCCCAGGTATCCCGAGTCTATGGATAGGTTATTATACGCCTGTCCCAGGTATCCCGAGTGTATGGATAGGTTGTTATACGCCTGTCCCAGGTATCCCGAGTCTATGGATAGGTTGTTATACGCCTGTCCCAGCTATCTCGAGTCTATGTATAGGTTGTTATTCGCCTGTCCCAGCTATCCCGAGTCTATGTATAGGTTGTTATACGCCTGTCCCAGGTATCCTGAGTCTATGTATAGGTTGTTATACGCCTGTCCCAGGTATCCCGAGTCTATGTATAGGCTGTTATACGCCTGTCCCAGGTATCCCGAGTCTATGGATAGGTTGTTATACGCCTGTCCCAGCTATCCTGAGTCTATGTATAGGTTGTTATACGCCTGTCCCAGGTATCCCGAGTGTATGGATAGGTTGTTATACGCCTGTCCCAGGTATCCCGAGTCTATGGATAGGTTGTTATACGCCTGTCCCAGCTATCCTGAGTCTATGGATAGGTTGTTATTCGCCTGTCCCAGGTATCCTGAGTCTATGGATAGGTTGTTATACGCCTGTCCCAGCTATCCCGAGTCTATGGATAGGTTGTTATACGCCTGTCCCAGGTATCCCGAGTCTATGGATAGGTTGTTATACGCCTGTCCCAGGTATCGTCTATGTATAGGTTGTTATACGCCTGTCCCAGGTATCCCGAGTCTATGTATAGGCTGTTATACGCCTGTCCCAGGTATCCCGAGTCTATGTATAGGTTGTTATACGCCTCTCCCAGGTATCCCGAGTCTATGGATAGGTTGTTATACGCCTGTCCCAGGTATCCTGAGTCTATGGATAGGTTGTTATACGCCTGTCCCAGGTATCGTCTATGTATAGGTTGTTATACGCCTGTCCCAGGTATCCCAAGTCTATGTATAGGTTGTTATACGCCTGTCCCAGCTATCCCGAGTCTATGTATAGGTTGTTATACGCCTGTCCCAGCTATCCCAAGTCTATGTATAGGTTGTTATTCGCCTGTCCCAGGTATCCCGAGTCTATGTATAGGTTGTTATTCGCCTGTCCCAGGTATCCCGAGTCTATGTATAGGTTGTTATTCGCCTGTCCCAGGTATCCCGAGTCTATGTATAGGTTGTTATACGCCTCTCCCAGGTATCCCGAGTCTATGGATAGGTTGTTATACGCCTGTCCCAGGTATCCCGAGTCTATGGATAGGTTGTTATACGCCTGTCCCAGGTATCCCGAGTCTATGTATAGGTTGTTATACGCCTGTCCCAGCTATCCCGAGTCTATGGATAGGTTGTTATACGCCTGTCCCAGGTATCCCGAGTCTATGTATAGGTTGTTATACGCCTGTCCCAGGTATCCTGAGTCTATGTATAGGTTGTTATACGCCTGTCCCAGGTATCCTGAGTCTATGTATAGGTTGTTATACGCCTGTCCCAGGTATCCTGAGTCTATGGATAGGTTGTTATACGCCTGTCCCAGCTATCCCGAGTCTATGTATAGGTTGTTATACGCCTGTCCCAGGTATCGTCTATGTATAGGTTGTTATACGCCTGTCCCAGGTATCCCGAGTCTATGGATAGGTTGTTATACGCCTGTCCCAGGTATCCTGAGTCTATGGATAGGCTGTTATACGCCTGTCCCAGGTATCCCGAGTCTATGGATAGGTTGTTATACGCCTGTCCCAGGTATCCTGAGTCTATGGATAGGTTGTTATACGCCTGTCCCAGCTATCCCGAGTCTATGTATAGGTTGTTATACGCCTGTCCCAGGTATCCTGAGTCTATGGATAGGTTGTTATACGCCTGTCCCAGGTATCCCGAGTCTATGGATAGGTTGTTGTACGCCTGTCCCAGGTATCCCGAGTCTATGTATAGGTTGTTATACGCCTGTCCCAGCTATCCCGAGTCTATGGATAGGTTGTTGTACGCCTGTCCCAGGTATCCCGAGTCTATGGATAGGTTGTTGTACGCCTGTCCCAGGTATCCCGAGTCTATGGATAGGTTGTTGTACGCCTGTCCCAGGTATCCCGAGTCTATGGATAGGTTGTTATACGCCTGTCCCAGGTATCCTGAGTCTATGTATAGGTTGTTATACGCCTGTCCCAGGTATCCCGAGTCTATGGATAGGTTGTTATACGCCTGTCCCAGGTATCCCGAGTCTATGGATAGGTTGTTATACGCCTGTCCCAGGTATCCCGAGTCTATGGATAGGTTGTTATACGCCTGTCCCAGCTATCCCGAGTCTATGGATAGGTTGTTATACGCCTGTCCCAGGTATCCCGAGTCTATGGATAGGTTGTTATACGCCTGTCCCAGGTATCCCGAGTCTATGTATAGGTTGTTATACGCCTGTCCCAGGTATCCCGAGTCTATGGATAGGTTGTTATACGCCTGTCCCAGGTATCCCGAGTCTATGGATAGGTTGTTATACGCCTGTCCCAGCTATCCCGAGTCTATGGATAGGTTGTTATACGCCTGTCCCAGGTATCCCGAGTCTATGTATAGGTTGTTATACGCCTGTCCCAGGTATCCCGAGTCTATGGATAGGTTGTTATACGCCTATATATCCCGGGCTCCGCTCACCTTGTTTTCTGTTCTCTTTGTCACATTGTTGCCATTATGATCGTTATTGATACATTCTTGATTCTCACTTTGTTACAGCTCAGGATCTGACTGATCCCGTAAGATCCTTATTGCTTTCCGTGCTCCTTTCTTGTAGATATACAGTATTTTTCCAGATCTGTGACCTGAATAGGCAGCGGTCTATGGGGAGAGGGACATCGCCCGACTGTGGGTAATGAAGGTATGTTATATCATTGGTTCTGCAGGCTGTAGAGGTTGTCCACTGTTTTTACATTGATGGCCTAACCTTAGCAGAAGTCATAAATGTCTGACCAGCAGGGGTCTGACACCCGGCCCCTCGGCCGATCAGTTGTTCCCGGTGCAAGCGGCGGCAGACTGTGCCTGGAAATGCCCAGCTCTAGAGCTGCTCCGTTGGGTACTGCACACCATTCAGATCAATGGGAGGCAGATGTGCAGTACCCGGCCGCTATCAGAAGACAGGGCAGCTCTGGAACTGAGCGGTCACGGTTCTGATGAGCATCTTGTGCCCTGTTATGTTCTGCCATGCTCTTCTGCAGAGCCGGTACTTGCCTGTTCCGTCGCGCAGAGCGTTTTGCAGGTTTAGATGCTCTGCTGTTTGTCTGTTTGCCCCTGTGGATGGGTTTTTTCTCTGCACTGGGTGCTATACTGGTGCTGGGAGAGGCTTTCTCAGATGCTCCTAGTTCCGGGTGATTGCTCTGCTTCATTAAGGAGCATGTTCGCTCGGGACGTTGCCGGTCGTATGTCCTGGTGCTGCAGTAAGTGCTCTTGGCTCCCATTGTGTACAGTTATCTGAACTTGGCTTCTCGACCCTGGACTGTAGTTGACGCTGCTCTGCCCACCCCCCTGACTTTGTCGCTACCTCCTGGATTTTGACCTCGGACCTTCTCCTGACCACGTCTCCTCCTGCTCCCTGTATCCTATACATACTGTCCTGGTATCCTGACCCTTGGCCTGTATCTTGATCTCTTCTCTGCCTGCTCCCTGTGTCCTGTCGTGTCCTCCTGGTTCCTGATCCCGGCTTGTTTGAATACCTTTGTTCACATTACACGGAAGTAGTATCTAGCGCCACCTAGTGACTAGCAGCACACTACGCCACATAGTGTTGAGCATTTCCAGCGCAGGCACAGAGAACAACTGATCGGCGGGCGTGTCAAGTGTCGAACCCCGGCCGATCAGACATTGATGAGCTATCCTAAGGAAAAGCCATCAATGTAAAAGTAGTGGACAACCCCTTTAAGTCACTGATACTTTTCCCGGAAATTAAACTATTTGCATCTTTTATACATCCCCCGAGAGTCATTAAGTATTAATTATGGGATCATTGCCTCCGGGATTAGAACCGGCGGCAGAAGAGGAGGCAGAAGACATGGCCTATTGTGTAGGACGTTGCTCACCCCCTTCCATCCCTCTTTATTTAGGGAAGCGGGATTTTCAGTGCAGTAAATAAACGATTGTGGAATGATGCGCGACTGGATACAATGTAACAAACAGAAGCTGTAAACAGCCGGAATGCTCCGCGCCGCGCTCAGGTGACTCCTCGGAGAAAAAGCCATCAGAGCTCCATGGCGGAGACTTATGGAAACTTTGGGAAAAAAAACACCTGAAACAATAAAACCTTGTATTTTTACAAGGTTTTGTGTTTGGTTCCGGGATATTAATATAAACCACGGACCACGTGGATAGGAGGACGGATAAATCCAGCGCTTGTCGGGAAAGTTATTAAAATATATTCATCCTTTATTTCTTCTAATTAAAAAAGTAGCAATTAAAAAACCCGCCATCCTGGTAATTAAGTCACATTTATTGTAGCGGCGCTCACAATATGATAGATCCGGGGCGTCTTGTATAAAGTTACACACTTCAAGGGTCAGTCTCACCTTTATAGATAGAAAGTGTCGGATTGTTCTTGTAAATACAGGCACTTTTGCAGTTTACTGCTTCTTAAAATTTGCAGCCGTTCTTGGGAGATTAACACTTTTCTTGTTTACAGGTCGTTGCCTAGGAAACAGACCACCGAGATCTTGTAAGCGCTGCACTGAAGCAATAAAGCTGATCGGGATTGGGCGATAACAGTGCGCTCCTGCGTTCCTGGTCAACTTCAAAGCAGTGCTTACAAGTTCTATAGAAAAGCACTGCGCTGTGAAGCAGAGGTGGTCGGTCTCCATGGCAATGAGCTGTAAACAAGAGAAACAGGCTAAATATCTCCAGAACGGCTGAAAAGGTTAATAAGCAGAAAATTGCAAGATTCCTCGTATTTACAAGAACTATCAAAGAATATCTCTCTATGAAGATGAGAATAATCCTGGAAGGTTCCTGTCCACATTAGATGAGGACAGATATGGTGCCGGATTTCATAGATTTCCTAGAGCTGAGTGACTTTATACCAGACCAGACGACCAGCTGCTGAGCAAAATAACTCATAAGTCCAAGTATATTCAGTCTTCACCCACCGGACCTTACTGACAGCCGCAGCTTGTACTGAGCAGTGTCAGCTTCAGCAGCAGCAGAGAGGAGGGACGCTGAGGAGCTGTCTAAACTCTGCAGCCCGACTAATCCATCTGTCCCCCCCTACTCCCAGACCTCTCCTCTCTGCCAATCCCTTCACTGGCTTCCCATCGCCCAAAGACTCTGTTTCAAAACCCTAACTATGACCTACAAAGCCACCCGCAACCTGTCTCCTCCTTACATCTGTGATCTAGTATCCCGGTACCTACCCGCACGCAACCTCAGATCCTCACAAGATCTCCTTCTCTGCTCCCCTCTCATCTCCTCTTCTCACAATTGTATACAAGATTTCTCCCGTGCCTCCCCCATACTCTGGAATGCTCTACCCAACACTTTAGACTCTCACCCATTGTGGAAAGCTTCAAGAGGAACCTGAACACAAAACTCTGCCGACAAGCCTACAACCTGCCGTAACCCTCAGTCCACCAAAGCATCACACGACCATCTCTACCCTCACCTACTGTATCCTCACCCATCCCTTGTAGACTGTGAGCCCTCGCGGGCAGGGTCCTCTCTCCTGTAGACTGTGAGCCCTCGCGGGCAGGGTCCTCTCTCCTGTAGACTGTGAGCCCTCGCGGGCAGGGTTCTCTCTCCTCCTGTAGACTGTGAGCCCTCTCGGGCAGGGTCCTCTCTCCTCCTGTAGACTGTGAGCCCTCGCGAGCAGGGTCCTCTCTCCTCCTGTAGACTGTGAGCGCTCGCGAGCAGGGACCTCTCTCCTCCTGTAGACTGTGAGCCCTCATAGGGAGGGTCCTCTCTCCTCCTGTAGACTGTGAGCCCTCGCGGGCAGGGTCCTCTCTCCTCCTGTAGACTGTGAGCCCTTGAGGGCAGGGTCCTTTCTCCTCCTGTAGACTGTGATCCCTCCGGGCAGGGTCCTCTCTCCTGTAGACTGTGAGCCCTCTCAGGCAGGGTCCTCTCTCCTCCTGTAGACTGTGATCCTCGTGGGCAGGGTCCTCTCTCATCCTGTAGACTGTGAGCCCTCGTGGGCAGGGTCCTCTCTCCTCCTGTAGACTGTGAGCCCTAGTGGGCAGGGTCCTCTCTCCTCCTGTAGACTGTGAGCCCTAGTGGGCAGGGTCCTCTCTCCTCCTGTAGACTGTGAGCCCTCGCGGGCAGGGTACTCTCTTCTCCTGTAGACTGTGAGCCCTCGTGGGCAGGGTCCTCTCTCCTCCTGTAGACTGTGCACCCTCGTGGGCAGGGTCCTCTCTCCTCCTGTAGACTGAGCCCTTGTGGGCAGGGACCTCTCTCCTCCTGTAGACTGTGAGCCCTCGCGGGCAGGGTCCTCTCTTCTCCTGTAAACTGTGAGCCCTCGCTGGCAGGGTCCTCTCTCCTCCTGTAGACTGTGAGCCCTCGTGGGCAGGGTCCTCTCTCCTCCTGTAGACTGTGATCCTTGTGGGCAGGGTCCTCTCTCCTCCTGTAGACTGTGATCCTCGTGGGCAGGGTCCTCTCTCCTCCTGTAGACTGAGCCCTCGCGGGCAGGGTCCTCTCTCCTCCTGTAGACTGTGATCCTCGTGGGCAGGGTCCTCTCTCCTCCTGTAGACTGTGAGCCCTCGCGGGCAGGGTCCTCTCTCCTCCTGTAGACTGTGATCCTCGTGGGCAGGGTCCCCTCTCCTCCTGTAGACTGTGAGCCCTCGTGGGCAGGATTCTCTCTCCTCCTGTAGACTGTGAGCCCTTGCGGGCAGGGTCCTCTCTCCTCCTGTAGACTGAGCCCTCGCGGGCAGGGTCCTCTCTCCTCCTGTAGACTGTGATCCTCGTGGGCAGGGTCCCCTCTCCTCCTGTAGACTGTGATCCCTCACGGGCAGGGTCCTCTCTCCTCCTGTAGACTGTGAGCCCTCGTGGGCAGGGTCCTCTCTCTTCCTGTAGACTGTGAGCCCTCGTGGGCAGGATTCTCTCTCCTCCTGTAGACTGTGATCCCTCACGGGCAGGGTCCTCTCTCCTCCTGTAGACTGTGAGCCCTTGCGGGCAGGGTCCTCTCTCCTCCTGTAGACTGAGCCCTCGCGGGCAGGGTCCTCTCTCCTCCTGTAGACTGTGATCCTCGTGGGCAGGGTCCCCTCTCCTCCTGTAGACTGTGATCCCTCACGGGCAGGGTCCTCTCTCCTCCTGTAGACTGTGAGCCCTCGTGGGCAGGGTCCTCTCTCCTCCTGTAGACTGTGAGCCCTCGTGGGCAGGATTCTCTCTCCTCCTGTAAACTGTGATCCCTCACGGGCAGGGTCCTCTCTCCTCCTGTAGACTGTGATCCTCGTGGGCAGGGTCCTCTCTCATCCTGTAGACTGTGAGCCCTCGTGGGCAGGGTCCTCTCTCCTCCTGTAGACTGTGAGCCCTAGTGGGCAGGGTCCTCTCTCCTCCTGTAGACTGTGAGCCCTAGTGGGCAGGGTCCTCTCTCCTCCTGTAGACTGTGAGCCCTCGCGGGCAGGGTACTCTCTTCTCCTGTAGACTGTGAGCCCTCGTGGGCAGGGTCCTCTCTCCTCCTGTAGACTGTGAGCCCTCGTGGGCAGGGTCCTCTCTCCTCCTGTAGACTGTGATCCTTGTGGGCAGGGTCCTCTCTCCTCCTGTAGACTGTGATCCTCGTGGGCAGGGTCCTCTCTCCTCCTGTAGACTGAGCCCTCGCGGGCAGGGTCCTCTCTCCTCCTGTAGACTGTGATCCTCGTGGGCAGGGTCCTCTCTCCTCCTGTAGACTGTGAGCCCTCGTGGGCAGGGTCCTCTCTCCTCCTGTAGACTGTGAGCCCTCGTGGGCAGGATTCTCTCTCCTCCTGTAGACTGTGATCCCTCACGGGCAGGGTCCTCTCTCCTCCTGTAGACTGTGATCCTCGTGGGCAGGGTCGCCTCTCCTCCTGTAGACTGTGATCCCTCACGGGCAGGGTCCTCTCTCCTCCTGTAGACTGTGATCCTCGTGGGCAGGGTCCTCCCTCCTCCTGTAGACTGAGCCCTCGTAGGCAGGATTCTCTCTCCTCCTGTAGACTGTGATCCCTCACGGGCAGGGTCCTCTCTCCTCCTGTAGACTGTGATCCTCGTGGGCAGGGTCGCCTCTCCTCCTGTAGACTGTGATCCCTCACGGGCAGGGTCCTCTCTCCTCCTGTAGACTGTGATCCTCGTGGGCAGGGTCCTCCCTCCTCCTGTAGACTGAGCCCTCGTGGGCAGGATTCTCTCTCCTCCTGTAGACTGTGATCCTCGTGGGCAGGGTCCTCCCTCCTCCTGTAGACTGAGCCCTCGCGGGCAGGGTCCTCTCTCCTCCTGTAGACTGTGATCCTCGTGGGCAGGGTCCTCTCTCCTCCTGTAGACTGTGATCCTCGTGGGCAGGGTCCTCCCTCCTCCTGTAGACTGAGCCCTCGTGGGCAGGGTCCTCCCTCCTCCTGTAGACTGAGCCCTCGCGGGCAGGGTCCTCTCTCCTCCTGTAGACTGTGATCCTCGTGGGCAGGGTCCTCCCTCCTCCTGTAGACTGAGCCCTCGTGGGCAGGGTCCTCTCTCCTCCTGTACCAGTCTGTGCCTTGTATTGTTCATGATGATTGTACTTGTCTATGTATGCCCCTTATCACATGTAAAGAGTCATGGAATAAATTACGTTATAATAATAATTCACAGCGATGCATTGAGTTTATTTGCAATTTATGAACTTAAGAAGTACAAGGATATACTGTACTTGATAAAGAACAGTAATCTCTCAGACTCCCCACTGAGACCCGGAATGATGCAGAAACCTCATCATTATCTTCAGAGTATTAGGCGCTAAGTCTAAACTTTGTAATAAAATCTGAAAGTCTTAACAACGATTCAATTCAGAAAAGATACGGCCGCCATAAAGCCGCGTGTGCCGCCATTCATCGCACATTATTATGTTAAATTGAGGAAAAACAAACCAGCTCTGCAATATCAGAAGTAAATTAAACTGACGTAAACTCAAAGAATGGTGCTAAAGATGGAGACGAATCATCCGGGGTCCGGCAGCGGTGTACGATGGGGTCAGTGCCCCCCGTAACCATCACACTGGGCTGCAGGGAACTGCTCTACATCGGAGGCTGCTGCACTCTAATGATGTCAATCTAATAAAGTGTAACACAAAAAAATCATAAAACGCACAACCAAGAAGAAAAAATGGTGGAATATCAGCGTGAAAATCACCGCACGGAGACGTCACTGATCTGCAAGCCATGGAAATGGAAACAAAGTTCTCACAACCTCTGGATTATTCAGTCTGGAGTCTGAGGCTCGTGCAGAAATCCTGGCACCTCCAGCCTCGGCCGCCATCACTGGGGTCATTAATGGTCGTCTGCGGAAGGTTCTGCGGAGATTCCGCTACCAAATCGATACTGAGCTGTTAGTGAACACTTGATGGGGTCGTCTCCGTCATTATTTTAAAGTTTTGTGACTTTTTTGCGTCTTTTTTTTTTTTTTTTCATTTTTGGATGTTTTTGAGACTTTTTTAAAACTCTTTTCACCAATTAAGAAACTGACAGCGGCTTTTGAAGCAGAAACGCTCAAAAGTCTTTTGAGGCTTCCTATTTCTATTAGGAATATACAATGTCTTCTAAGCGGAAAAAGCCAGAAGAATGGAACAGTCGCTCTTAACCACATAGCTCCCAACCATCCCGGCTCGGGCATGACAGTCCTGATTTATCGGAACCGTCCCCGGGAGGTCCCAGGTTTTATTCAGTCTCTCTATGATTTCTCATCTCCAAGCGTGCGGTCACAGAGGTTACTCCTCGGTAGTATGGCTTCCTTCCCTGTCTCTGTGCTCGGTTTATACTTCCATTTATTTCATTAATTAACTCATACTACTCTCCAGCTCATCCAACCTGTAGCATTGGAGGCTGCAGTAATCGCTCTGCTCCGCAGGCTGCACTGATTATAGGAGAACTTTCAGTACTTGAATCTGCATTATATTCTTCTTCATTACAGTCACATTGTACTGATACATTAAGATCGATTTCTATATACCAGAGTATTCTATTATATATTATTATTATTATTATTATTATTACTATTCTATCTACCCATATTCTAAGAATAAAATACAGGTCCATTTTTTGTTCCTATAAAATGACTATAAAATAATGAAAATAAAGACATTTTTAATGCACTTCCACAAGAGGGAAAAAAAAAAAAAAAAATCGCAAATAACAAACATATCTGGTGTCCCTGTAATCCTAACAACCCGTACAACACAGGGATTAGATTATTTACAGTGATGGATGAATGTCTTAAAGGAACGATGTGATTTAATTTTTGTAAGTGGATTCATAAACACTCCAGGCCACTGTGTATGTAAAGACGCTGCTGAAATCTGCGGATTTGGGGATTATTTTTCTGTATAGGCTTCTTATAGGAGCCTCAAAAGAAATGCATGTAAAGAAAATGCTGAAGTGCAGAAGCAAAACATTTCTGCAATAAAACAAGGGATTCACATCAGCGCCAACAATGTATCAAATAACAGGGAAAAGCAGAAAAATGCAGAGAACGTTGTTACAACATAGTGATGAAACCTGCAAAAAGCAGCAGAAAAAAACAGCATCTACGCGATGTGTGATCACAGCCTTACAGATGTGTTTGGCAAAATGGCACATAAAAAACTACAGCTCAAATCACAAAAAGTGAAACCTTCTATAGTGACGCTTCCATAAGAATGACAGCGTTCTAGCTGCTACAACTACAAAGGAATGAACACAGAATAAGGCTGCTTTCACACATCCGGCTTGAGCTCTGCGGCTCAATCCGGCTGTGAAACCTATGCAACGGATGCGGTGAAAACACCACATCCTTTGCATAAGTTTTTTACATGCGGCCCGTCCGGTTTTTGCTGCTTGCGGCAGGCTACTGAGCATGCGCAGTGGCAAAAACCGCATGCGGCGGCCGGATGCGGTTTTTGCCGCATCGCGCCGCATCTGGCATCCATAGGGATGCATTGGGAAAAGCGCCGCATCGGCCGGATGCGGCGCGATGCGGTTTTTTTTTGCCGCACAAAAAAACGTGCCGGGCAACGTTCCATCCGGCCGCCGCATCGGCTAAATCTGCCGCATGCGGCAAAAACCAGACGGAAAGCAAGGCCATGCGGCACAATGCGGCACTAATTAAAGTCTATGCAGGAAAAACGCAACCGGCAGCAAAAAAAAAACGGTTGCGTTTTTCCTGCAAAGTGCCGGATTGTGCCGCAGAGCAAAAGCCGGATGTGTGAAAGCAGCCTAAGTCCACAGGCCCCACCCGTCCTGGATACAGAGGACCGTCCCGGATTTGGGTCCACTCCCTGCCCGCCCCTCTGACAGCCCCTCCTGCCGGGGGAAAAGAAATTTGTCATTGAGCGTGATTTGTCTTTCTTCTTTCCTGTACAGTTGGGCACTATGTAACTGCTTGGCGTCTTTGGAAATCTGAAACTTCCTAAGGCTATGTGCACACTTTGCGTCGAGGTAGTTGCAGTTCGAAACGCATCCTCTGGCAGAAATTGCCTGGGACGGACCTCCAAAACGCTATAAATACGCTTGCGTTTTTACCGCGATTTACTTGCTTTTCCATGGCTTAAAGTCAGATGCGTTTTGATCACAAAAACACAACTAAATAAAGTTTCAACATACAAACACTATGGAAAAAAAATAAAACAAAGATAACAAATATCAAAATTAAAATAATACCGCAAATAGTTATATTTAATATAATTATAGCGGTTTGCTAATATTTATGTCTAAATTAACGATAAAATAATAATTTGCATTAATTTAATTGTCGGACTATGTGTGTGTGTAAAGGGACATATCATGCCATTAATTTGATGTCAGAAATGCATGTGTTTCTATTACCAAAAACGGTTGTTTTCTGCGTCCAAAAAGCAGGTAAAACGCTAGGATTTTGATGTAGGATGCGTTTTGAAATTTCTCATTGATTTTAATGATCGCAAAACGCAGCCAAAATGGCAAAAACAATTGACATGCTGCTTCTTTGAATGCACAGTTTTTGCCCAAAAATATGCAAATTAAACGCAGTGTTTTGAACTGCATTGTGCGCACAAGAAATCACTATTTCCCATAGGCATTGCTGGAAAATCAAAATGCATGCAGTTCAAAACGCTGCGGAAACGCGTGTAAAAACGCAAAGTGTGCACAGAGCCTAAAAGCTGGGCCTAGGTTTATTGGTCCCTATAAAATAACCGCCATCATTAACCCAGTAACGTTTCGTCTGGAGCTGCCTCAGGCTCTTAGGATCCACAATGTGTCCATAGGGCACTGCTCATAAAGTGTGTGGCACCTCTGGAGCCATCCCCTGCCACCGGCCCAAATCATGGTTGATGGTAATCTGGACTTTCAAATAACGATTGTTGACTCTCATTTTGTACATTGTTCCCTTCTATACTTGGTGCACTGGAGGGGTACACACCAGAGGAGAGGATGGGGGTCCCAGCATCGGACGTGACTGCCACAAGATCGGCTCATTCATTTCATGCTGGGCCTGGTCCTGAGTGTCCGGAGACCACTTGTAGAAGGGGGGGGGGGTGCTGTCACAGGTGTGTCATTGGTGATAGACAGTCATGTGGTTTCTAGCAATAGAAGGTCACAGCGCTCCACTAGTGACATCACTGTCCAGTCTCCCTTCATCGTTCGGTCACCGTGATGTCACCGTGATGTCACCGTGATGTCATAGTCACTGGAGGACGATTCCCGGAGATCTCCTCTTCTCTCTATTCCGCGGTGTTTGCAGGGTATCGGGCGGCGTTCTCTGCGGTCGCGGTGTTTATTCCTGGACGGCCGCAGTATAATGCAGCTCATTACCATACAGAGCTATTCACATCTAATTTATAACACGGCTGACACTATCATTTACCCCGAGCTCTCAGACTATTACGTCTCTGACCGGCCGCAATTTATCATTTATAGTTTATGACTCAAGGACAATGCCCAATAATTATAATGGAAGAAAACCCGCCACGTCACAGAGTACTAAAATAAGGTGTCAGCGCGGCACAATAATACCGACCTGAGCGCTGCGCCAACGTAACACTGAGTGATGGAGGAATTTAAAGGGGAACCCAAGAGAAAGGTGGAGACTCCAATGTACTAGAGCGGGGGGGGGGGCAATTCATATTCACCGAGGGGCCACATGAGAGGCCGTGACTGATGTGGAGACTAAACCAATAAACCAATTAATTCTGCTCAATATTAATATTCATAAATTAATTTTATGTTAATTGTATTACTTAAAATTGAGCAGAATTAAGTATACAGATATCTCCCTATATACAGTATGAGCCCCCTACAAATTGTATGAGCCCCCACATAGCCCCTCTATATACAGGGTGAGCCCTACATAGCATCCTATATACAGCAGGAGCCCCCACATAGTCCCTCTATATACAGGGTGAGCCCCACATAGCATCCTATGTACAGTGTGAGCCCCACATAGCATCCTATATACAGTATGAGCCTTCACATAGCACCTCTATATAGAGTGTGAGCCCCCAAATAGCTCATTTATATAGTGTGAGCCCCAACATAGCCCCTATATACAGTATGAGCCCCACATAGCCTGCTATATACAGTATGAGCCCACACATAGCCTGCTATATACAGTATGAGCTCCCACATAGCATCCTATATACAGTATGAGCCCACACATAGCCCCTATATACAGTATGAGCCCCACATTGCCTCCTATATACAGTATGAGCTCCCACATAGCCCCTATATACAGTATGAGCCCCACATAGCCTGCTATATACAGTATGAGCTCCCACATAGCATCCTATATACAGTATGAGCCCCTACATAACATCCTATATACAGTATGAGCCCCACATAGCCTGCTATATACAGTATGAGCTCCCACATAGCCCCTATATACAGTATGAGCCCCACACATAGCCTGCTATATACAGTATGAGCTCCCACATAGCCCCTATATACAGTATGAGCCCCCACATAGCCCCTATATACAGTATGAGCCCACACATAGCCCCTATATACAGTATGAGCCCCACATAGCCTGCTATATACAGTATGAGCTCCCACATAGCATCCTATATACAGTATGAGCCCCCACATAACATCCTATATACAGTATGAGCCCCCACATAACATCCTATATACAGTATGAGCCCCCACATAACATCCTATATACGGTATGAGCCCCCACATAACATCCTATATACAGTATGAGCCCCCACATAACATCCTATATACAGTATGAGCCCACACATAGCCTCCTATATACAGTATGATGTATACTGGCACGGTGGCTCAGTGGTTAGCACTGCAGTCTTGCAGCGCTGGGGTCCTGGGTTCTAGTCCCACTAAGGACACCATCTGCAAGGAGTTTGTATGTTCTCCCCGTGTTTGCGTGGGTTTCCTCCGGGTCCTCCGGTTTCCTCCCACACTCCAAAGACATACTGATAGGGAATTAAGATTGTGAGCCCCAATGGGGACAGTGTTGCCAATGTATGTAAAAGCGCTGTGGAATTAATAGCGCTATATAAATGAATAAATATTATTACAGTATGAGCCTTCAGATAGCACCTCTATATACAGTGTGAGGCCCCAAATAGCTCATTTATATACAGTGAGCCCCAACATAGCCCCTATATACAGTATGAGCCTTTACATAGCACTTCTATATACAGTATGAGCCCCCACATAGCCCCTATATACGGTATGAACCCCCACATAGCCTCTTATATACAGCGTGAGCTCTCACATATCCTCCTATATACAGCATCAGCCCCCACATAGCCCCTATATATGGTATGAGCCCCCATAGCCTCTTATATACAGCGTGAGCTCTCACATAGCCCTCTACATATAGGATGAGCCCCCACATAGCCCCTATATACGGTATGAGCCCCCATAGCCTCTTATATACAGCGTGAGCTCTCACATAGCCCTCTACATATAGGATGCGCCCCCACATAGCCCCTATATACAGTATGAGCCCCCACATAGCCCCTATATACAATGTGAGCCCCCACATAACTTCCTATATACAGTATGAGCCGCACACAGTCTCCTATTTACAGTATGAGCCCCCACATATCCTCCTATATACAGTATGAGCCCCCACATATCCTCCTATATACAGTGTGAGCCCCCACATAGCCCCTATATACAGCGTGAGCTCTCACATAGCCCTCTACATATAGGATGAGCCCCCACATATCCTCCTATATACAGTGTGAGCCCCCAAATAGCACCTTATATACAATATGAGCCCCCACATAGCCCCTATATACAGTGTGAGCCCCCACACAGCCCTATATTCAGTGTTGTGGGTGTATCACTTCTTGTAGGCCCTGGTTGTTGCATGTTATGTGTTCTCTCAGATGAGTTATGACCGGTTCAGTCCTAATTTTAATTATCTAAGTGAAGTTCTGAATTTCGATGGTTTGCGCTGACGCCGTTTCCTGTGACCGGGCTCTATGTTCACCATTAGCAGTTTGACAGAAGCACTAAATTCTGAAATAGTTCTTTAGACCTGATGAGTGTGGTGTACTCACTGTGAAAGCCATGTACCGTCTGCATTATGTATTCAGAATGTTCGGTCTGGTGCGGTAATGAGCATTTTATGATTTCAGCTCTCGCCCTTTTCAGTATCAATAGGGAGAACTCGCGGCTTCATCCCCGGCATTCATTGCTGCAGACATGGAAACTGCGCGATGTCTGATAAACACGGACCACGCTCTTATTAGCAAAGATCCCAATTAACACCTCTAATTAAGAGCAGAATTAAAAGCCTCCGGAGCAACGAAGAACGAAGAAATGCAGCGGAGAGCGGCGAGAACGAGTGCAGCGCACACAAGCCGCAATAATACGAGAATAATACCGCAGATTACCACATTACAGGGAAACAGTATCCAGAGATACACGCTGCGGTGCTGAGAGTATCACACAGGAGAGGATTAGATACAGCTCAGCAGAGGGTATCACACAGGGGAGGATTAGATACAGCTCAGCAGACAGTATCACACAGGAGAGGATTAGATACAGCTCAGCAGAGGGTATCACACAGGGGAGGATTAGATACACGGCTCAGCAGAGGGTATCACACAGGAGAGGATTAGATACAGCTCAGCAGAGGGTATCACACAGGAGAGGATTAGATACACGGCTCAGCAGAGGGTATCACACAGGGGAGGATTAGATACAGCTCAGCAGAGGGTATCACACAGGAGAGGATTAGATACAGCTCAGTAGAGAGTATCACACAGGAGAGGATTAGATACAGCTCAGTAGAGAGTATCACACAGGAGAGGATTAGATACAGCTCAGCAGACAGTATCACACAGGAGAGGATTAGATACAGCTCAGTAGAGTATCATACAGGGGAGGATTAGATACAGCTCAGCAGAGGGTATCACACAGGGGAGGATTAGATACAGCTCAGTAGAGTATCACACGGGAGGATTAGATACAGCTCAGTAGAGGGTATCACACAGGGGAGGATTAGATACAACTCAGTAGAGAGTATCACACAGGAGAGGATTAGATACAGCTCAGGAGTATCACACAGGAGAGGATTAGATACACAGCTCAGCAGAGGGTATCACACAGGGGAGGATTAGATACACAGCTTAGCAGAGGGTATCACACAGGAGAGGATTAGATACAGCTCAGCAGACAGTATCACACAGGAGAGGATTAGATACAGCTCAGCAGAGGGTATCACACAGGAGAGGATTAGATACAGCTCAGCAGACAGTATCACACAGGATAGGATTAGATACAGCTCAGCAGACAGTATCACACAGGAGAGGATTAGATACAGCTCAGCAGAGGGTATCACACAGGGGAGGATTAGATACACAGCTCAGCAGAGGGTATCACACAGGAGAGGATTAGATACAGCTCAGCAGAGGGTATCACACAGGGGAGGATTAGATACACAGCTCAGCAGAGGGTATCACACAGGAGAGGATTAGATACAGCTCAGCAGAGGGTATCACACAGGGGAGGATTAGATACAGCTCAGCAGAGGGTATCACACAGGAGAGGATTAGATACAGCTCAGCAGAGGGTATCACACAGGAGAGGATTAGATACAGCTCAGCAGAGGGTATCACACAGGAGGGGATTAGATACAGCTCAATAGAGAGTATCACACAGGGGACGATTAGATACACAGCTCAGCAGAGGGTATCACACAGGAGAGGATTAGATACAGCTCAGCAGAGGGTATCACACAGGAGAGGATTAGATACAGCTCAGCAGACAGTATCATACAGGAGAGTATTAGATACACGGCTCAGCAGACAGTATCACACAGGATAGGATTAGATACACGGCTCAGCAGACAGTATCACACAGGATAGGATTAGATACACAGCTCAGCAGACAGTATCACACAGGAGAGGATTAGATACACAGCTCAGCAGACAGTATCACACAGGATAGGATTAGATACAGCTCAGCAGACAGTATCACACAGGAGAGGATTAGATACACGGCTCAGCAGACAGTATCACACAGGATAGGATTAGATACAGCTCAGCAGACAGTATCACACAGGAGAGGATTAGATACACGGCTCAGCAGACAGTATCACACAGGAGAGGATTAGATACAGCTCAGCAGACAGTATCACACAGGATAGGATTAGATACAGCTCAGCAGATAGTATCACACAGGATAGGATTAGATACACAGCTCAGCAGACAGTATCACACAGGAGAGGATTAGATACAGCTCAGCAGACAGTATCACACAGGATAGGATTAGATACAGCTCAGCAGATAGTATCACACAGGATAGGATGAGATGCAGTCGCCCTGGGCCTCTTCCCAGTTTTTTCTTCTCTTTCCTCTTCTCCGGGGCAGTCGGTCTCCGGGTCGGGTGCCGTTCGGTCTCTGCGTTTTGTGCGGTTTTTCCGCCGTCTCCATTAATATTTATATCTCACATTTGCCGCTCGGTTGTTACTTCATGTTGATATTTTCGGAGCCCCGGAGCCGCACCGTATATTACGCATGAATATTTATGGAAGGTTTCCGCTTCAGCCGCTCGTCCTCTGCCCCGTGGCCTGACCCCCCTCAGTGTGATCCGGGACCCTCTCCCCATGACACACGATTGTTACATTATGACACGCAGGATTTCTGTCTTTTTCCGTTCATGAGGGGGAGACAGAGCCATAAAATGTCCCCGCAGCGGCCGCGGTCCGCAGACTCCTCCACCGGCCGCAGGGTATTACCGTAATAACTAACCGTACTGTGCCCCCCCCCTGCGGTGCCCCCCCCCCCCCCCCCCGCGGTGAGCCCCCCCCCCGTCCCTCTGCTGCCGGAAGAATCGGACACATTGTAGATTATTAATAAGAATAATGAAACATCTCAGAAGAGGCAGAGAACGGGCTGTGGATTCTCACAAACTACGGCCATGAACTGCAACCTCAAGGGGTATTCCAGCACCAAGACATTTACCACTATCGGGGGATCGGACGGCTGCTGCCCCCTACAGGCCATGGTGGAAGTGACCAACAAGATTCCTCTGTCCAGTGGGAACATGATAGAAACCCTGGTGTCTAGTGGGACAAGGATCTAATCCCAGGTGTCGAGTGGGATAAGGATCTAATCCCCGGTGTCTAGTGGGACAAGTATCTAATCCCTGGTGTCTAGTGGGGAAAGAAACTAATCCCTGGTGTCTAGTGGGGAAAGAAACTAATCCCTGGTGTCTAGTGGCACAAGGATCTAATCCCTGGTGTCTAGTGGGACAAGTATCTAATCCCTGGTGTCTAGTGGGGAAAGAAACTAATCCCTGGTGTCTAGTGGGGAAAGAAACTAATCCCTGGTGTCTAGTGGAATAAGGATCTAATCCCTGGTGTCTAGTGGGGCAAGGATCTAATCCCAGGTGTCGAGTGGGACAAGGATCTAATCCCCGGTGTCTAGTGGGGCAAGGATCTAATCCCTGGTGTCTGGTGGGACAAGGATCTAATCCCTGGTGTCTAGTGGCACAAGGATCTAATCCCTGGTGTCTAGTGGGACAAGGATCTAATCCCTGGTGTCTAGTGGGACAAGGATCTAATCCCTGGTGTCTGGTGGGACAAGGATCTAATCCCTGGTGTCTAGTGGCACAAGGATCTAATCCCTGGTGTCTAGTGGGACAAGGATCTAATCCCTGGTGTCTGGTGGGACAAGGATCTAATCCCTGGTGTCTGGTGGGACAAGGATCTAATCCCTGGTGTCTGGTGGGACAAGGATCTAATCCCTGGTGTCTGGTGGGACAAGGATCTAATCCCTGGTGTCTGGTGGGACAAGGATCTAAGCCCTGGTGTCTAGTGGGACAAGGATCAAAGCCCTGGTGTCTAGTGGGACAAGGATCAAAGCCCTGGTGTCTAGTGGGACAAGGATCTAATCCCTGGTGTCTAGTGGGACAAGGATCTAATCCCTGGTGTCTACTGAGACAAGGATCTAATCCCTCATGTCCAGTGGGACAAGGATCTAATCCCCGGTGTCTAGTGGGACAAGGATCTAATCCCTGGTGTCTAGTGGGACAAGGATCTAATCCCCGGTGTCTAGTGGGACAAGGATCTAATCCCCGGTGTCTAGTGGGACAAGGATCTAATCCCTGGTGTCTAGTGGGACAAGGATCTAATCCCCGGTGTCTAGTGGGACAAGGATCTAATCCCTGGTGTCTAGTGGGACAAGGATCTAATCCCCGGTGTCTAGTGGGACAAGGATCTAATCCCCGGTGTCTAGTGGGACAAGGATCTAATCCCTGGTGTCTAGTGGGACAAGGATCTAATCCCCGGTGTCTAGTGGGACAAGGATATAATCCCTGGTGTCTAGTGGGACAAGGATCTAATCCCCGGTGTCTAGTGGGACAAGGATATAATCCCCGGTGTCTAGTGGGACAAGGATCTAATCCCCGGTGTCTAGTGGGACAAGGATATAATCCCCGGTGTCTAGTGGGACAAGGATCTAATCCCCGGTGTCTAGTGGGACAAGGATCTAATCCCCGGTGTCTAGTGGGACAAGGATCTAATCCCCGGTGTCTAGTGGGACAAGGATCTAATCCCCGGTGTCTAGTGGGACAAGGATCTAATCCCCGGTGTCTAGTGGGACAAGGATATAATCCCTGGTGTCTAGTGGGACAAGGATCTAATCCCCGGTGTCTAGTGGGACAAGGATATAATCCCTGGTGTCTAGTGGGACAAGGATCTAATCCCTGCTGTCTGAAGAGTTAATGATCATCGTCCCAGGTTTTCTGCTGGGCATATAATAAGCTCGCTGTCTAAACGATGCCGACGGTTTCTTTCTACCGGCTCTTATGCGCATATCCCATTTGCTCCGGTCTGAAGTGAATGGATTTTGATTTGGTAATTGCCCATCTCAGGATTTTTTTTTTATATCATTTTGACGCAATGTGATCGCTGCCGGTGTAGATTCATGGATACTAGTTTGGGGTTCCCCAGTGTTTGCATAGGAAGATGAAATGGGTGCACCCCAGACGTCAGATCTTGTGATCATCAGGGGCTCAGTCAGCAGCGTGGCCGCTCTCAGTCCTGCTCATGGAGCCTGAAGAAGGACGGTCACCGGGCGAAACACTGCAGTGCAATAAGTCCTTCTATAAATGCATTCACCATCTTGGGCGCGGGCTGCTCTGGTGCCAAAATACAAGAGACGCCAACGCCATGCATCCAGCAGAAAGTTAAAGAACCGCCAGTCACATGATTATTTGGAGGCGACAGTTGCCCTTATTCACTCATATTCCAGTCTTGATGGCGCTGGAGTAAGATGTGCCATTTCCAGTTGGGCGCCTGAACTTGACGCCTTTCTGACGCACCGCGGCACCATGAGAAATGTCCTCATTTAGGCTCATTTTGTATAAATGATGATGACATTGTCGGGTGGTTTGGTGAAGTCTGCACCCCACTAATCTGCGCCCCAAAAGTCGCTAAATAATTGCACAAAAACATTTCCAACGGGTTACAGCAGAATTCTGGAAAAAATTGTTCAATAAATCGGGGTCATGGTCTTACTGGGAAAAGGGGCATGAGAATAAAATGGCCCTCCTAATGATACCTGAAAGCGAGTGCCCCCTTCCCCATAGAGGCCGGCTCAGGACACTGCAGAATTATAATACAAAGAAGACTATGGGGTACAGTATAATATATAGAGGACTATGGGGTGCAGTATAATATATAGAGGACTATGGGGGTGCAGTATAATATATGGAGGACTATGGGGTGCACTATAATATATGGAGGAATATGGGGTGCAGTATAATATATAGAGGACTGTGGGGGTGCAGTATAATATATAGAGGACTGTGGGGGTGCAGTATAATATATGGAGGACTATGGGGTGCAGTATAATATATGGAGGACTATGGGGTGCAGTATAATATATAGAGGACTATGGGGGTGCAGTATAATATATAGAGGACTATGGGGTGCACTATAATATATGGAGGAATATGGGGTGCAGTATAATATATAGAGGACTGTGGGGGTGCAGTATAATATATGGACGACTATGGGGTGCAGTATAATATATGGAGGACTATGGGGTGCAGTATAATATATGGAGGACTATGGGGTGCAGTATAATATATGGAGGACTGTGGGGGTGCAGTATAATATATGGACGACTATGGGGTGCAGTATAATATATGGAGGAATATGGGGTGCACTATAATATATGGAGGACTATGGGGTGCACTATAATATATGGAGGACTATGGGGTGCACTATAATATATGGAGGAATATGGGGTGCAGTACAATATATAGAGGACTATGGGGGTGCAGTATAATATATGGAGGACTATGAGGTGCAGTATAATATATAGAGGACTATGGGGGTGCAGTATAATATATGGAGGACTATGTGGTGCAGTATAATATATGGAGGACTATGGGGTGCAGTATAATATATGGAGGACTATGGGGTGGAGTATAATATATGGAGGACTATGGGGTGCAGTATAATATATGGAGGACTATGGGGTGCAGTATAATATATATAGGACTATGTGGTGCAGTATAATATATGGAGGACTATGGGGTGCAGTATAATATATGGAGGACTATGTGGTGCAGTATAATATATGGAGGACTATGTGGTGCAGTATAATATATGGAGGACTATGGGGTGCATTATAATATATGGAGGGCTATGGGGTGCATTATAATATATGGAGGACTATGGGGTGCAGTATAATATATATAGGACTATGTGGTGCATTATAATATATGGAGGGCTATGGGGGTGCAGTATAATATATATAGGACTATGTGGTGCATTATAATATATGGAGGACTATGGGGTGCAGTATAATATATATAGGACTATGTGGTGCATTATAATATATGGAGGACTATGTGGTGCAGTATAATATATGGAGGACTATGTGGTGCAGTATAATATATGGAGGACTATGGGGTGCATTATAATATATGGAGGGCTATGGGGTGCATTATAATATATGGAGGACTATGGGGTGCAGTATAATATATATAGGACTATGTGGTGCATTATAATATATGGAGGGCTATGGGGGTGCAGTATAATATATGGAGGACTATGGGGTGCAGTATAATATATGGAGGACTATGGGGTGCAGTATAATATATATAGGACTATGTGGTGCAGTATAATATATGGAGGACTATGTGGTGCAGTATAATATATGGAGGACTATGGGGTGCAGTATAATATATGGAGGACTATGGGGTGCATTATAATATATGGAGGACTATGTGGTGCAGTATAATATATGGAGGACTATGGGGGTGCAGTATAATATATGGAGGACTATGGGGTGCAGTATAATATATGGAGGAATATGGGGTGCAGTATAATATATAGAGGACTATGGGGTGCACTATAATATATGGAGGAATATGGGGTGCAGTATAATATATAGAGGACTATGGGGGTGCAGTATAATATATGGAGGGCTATGGGGTGCAGTATAATATATGGAGGACTATGGGGTGCAGTATAATATATAGAGGACTATGGGGGTGCAGTATAATATATGGAGGACTATGAGGTGCAGTATAATATATAGAGGACTATGGGGGTGCAGTATAATATATGGAGGACTATGGGGGTGCAGTATAATATATGGAGGAATATGGGGGTGCAGTATAATATATGGAGGACTATGGGGTGCAGTATAATATATGGAGGAATATGGGGTGCAGTATAATATATGGAGGAATATGGGGTGCAGTATAATATATGGAGGAATATGGGGTGAAGTATAATATATAGAGGACTGTGGGGGTGCAGTATAATATATGGACGACTATGGGGTGCAGTATAATATATGGAGGAATATGGGGTGCACTATAATATATGGAGGACTATGGGGTGCACTATAATATATGGAGGAATATGGGGTGCAGTATAATATATAGAGGACTATGGGGGTGCAGTATAATATATGGAGGACTATGAGGTGCAGTATAATATATAGAGGACTATGGGGGTGCAGTATAATATATGGAGGACTATGGGGGTGCAGTATAATATATGGAGGACTATGGGGTGCAGTATAATATATGGAGGACTATGGGGTGCAGTATAATATATGGAGGACTATGGGGTGCAGTATAATATATAGAGGACTATGGGGGTGCAGTATAATATATGGAGGATTATAGGGTGCAGTATAATATATAGCGGACTATGGGGGTGCAGTATAATATATGGAGGACTATGGGGGTGCAGTATAATATATGGAGTACTATGGGGTGCAGTATAATATATGGAGGACTATGGGGTACAGTATAATATATAGAGGACTATGGGGGTGCAGTATACTATATGGAGGACTATGGGGTGCAGTATAATATATAGAGGACTATGAGGGTGCAGTATAATATATGGAGGACTATGGGGTACAGTATAATATATAGAGGACTATGGGGGTGCAGTATACTATATGGAGGACTATGGGGTGCAGTATAATATATAGAGGACTATGAGGGTGCAGTATAATATATGGAGGACTATGGGGGTGCAGTATAATATATGGAGGACTATGGGGTGCAGTATAATATATGGAGGACTATGGGGTGCAGTATAATATATGGAGGACTATGGGGTGCAGTATAATATATGGAGGACTATGGGGAGAATTATAATACATGGAGGACTATGGGGTGCAGTATAATATATAGAGGACTATGGGGGTGCAGTATAATATATGGAGGACTATGGGGTGCAGTATAATATATGGAGGACTATGGGGTGCAGTATAATATATGGAGGACTATGGGGGGCAGTATAATATATGGAGGACTATGGGGTGCAGTATAATATATGGAGGACTATGGGGAGAATTATAATACATGGAGGACTATGGGGTGCAGTATAATATATGGAGGACTATGGGAAATGCATTAGAATAATTGGAGAACTATGGGGTGCATTCTAATATATGAAGGGTTATGTGGGACCCATTTTACTAAATGGAAGCCTATGTGGGGGCCATTATAGAGAGCTATATATCAGGGGAGACAAAGATAAAAGCGGGGGATGGGAAAGTTTTGAGCTGAGGGAAAAAGGCTCTTTCGCTCAGCACCCGGCTTTCCCATGCTTTGATATCATGGGAAAGCTGGGTGCTGAGGGAAAGATGTATAGCAGAGCATGGGAAGGTGTGTGCTGAGGACAAGATTGATGTCAGAACTTAAGAAAGCTGGGTAATGATAGAAAGAGGGAGTTCAGATCATGGGAAACATGAGTGCTGAGGGAAGGAGCAAAGTGTCAGCGTCATTGTCCCGTACCCCGAGTGTCAGCGTCATTATCCCGTACCCCGAGTGTCTGTGTACAGTGGAGGGGGGCCAAGGTCCAAACTTTGCACAGGAGCCCATCAAACTCTAGTTATTCCACTGGATAGAGATATCCGGGGGGAAGGACATCAAATATTGCGGGGTCTGAATACTGAGCGGAGGATATAATCCCACTGGATTCAGCCTGGTCTATAGACCCGGGTTACAGCTGTTCTTACACGCCGTGCCCATCATCCCCGGAGGAGCAGCCGGCGCCTGAAAATGACCCTCGTGTTCTCATCAGATACAAAGTTACGACCTCAGCCCGCAATTTGTTTAATTGAATGTTTCTGCTGTAGTAAGTAATAATGTCCCCTCCACAGCCGCCGCTCCCATCCACAGCCGCACACCGCGCTCCACAGCCGCTGCTCCCATCCACAGCCGCACACCGCGCTCCACAGCCGCTGCTCCCATCCACAGCCGCACACCGCGCTCCACAGCCGCTGCTCCCATCCACAGCCGCACACCGCGCTCCACAGCCGCCGCTCCCCTCCACAGCCGCACACCGCGTTCCACAGCCGCCGCTCCCCTCCACAGCCGCACACCGCGCTCCACAGCCGCCGCTCCCCTCCACAGCCGCACACCGCGCTCCACAGCCGCCGCTCCCCTCCACAGCCGCACACCGCGCTCCATAGCCGCCGCTCCCCTCCACAGCCGCACACCACGCTCCACAGCCGCCGCTCCCCTCCACAGCCGCACACCGCGCTCCACAGCCGCCGCTCCCCTCCACAGCCGCACACCGCGCTCCACAGCCGCCGCTCCCCTCCACAGCCGCACACCGCGCTCCACAGCCGCCGCTCCCCTCCACAGCCGCACACAACACAAGACGGAAGAAACAGCTGCCGAGAGTCATCACCCCGGACTATAACCAGGAGATGACTCACAGATAACTGCAAACACGACAACGCTGCAGACTGTCCAAAATATAAGAGCAGTGTGCAGGCTAAATCCTGACCATAGGAGCAGTATTATAGTAGTTATATTCTTATATATAGGGGGCAGTATTATAGTAGTTATATACTTGTACATAGGGGGCAGTATTATAGTAGTTATATTCTTGTACATAGCGGCAGTATTATAGTAGTTATATTCTTGTATATAGGGGGCAGTATTATAGTAGTTATATTCTTGTATATAGGGGGCAGTATTATCTATATATATATATAATTGCCTTATTCTGTCTGTCTGTCTGTCATGCTCCAAAATTGTGTCCTTACGGTGACACAAAGCTGATTGGCCGCTGGGCTCGCCATGGCCCCGCCCCCCCACACGGATTGGCCGCTCGCCCAGGCTGCGCCCCCACAAGGATTGGCCAGCCGCTCGCCCAGGCTCCGCCCCCCCCCACAGATTGGCCTCTCGCCCCGGCACCCTGCAGGCATTGGCAATTCGGCCACACCACGCCCCGCCCCCCTCACGCAATGCACGCTAGCTCTGGCCCCGCCCCCTCCCTCCCCCCGCGCATTCCCCGAACTGACACGGCTGTCACGGAGGTGTGGATACGTTGGTAACCATGCTCGCATGGTTACAAGCGCATCAAGGTCCTGCTGCGGCGGAAGATCCACACGCACACACATAACAGCACACACACAAACATACACACACATCAGATCACACTCACTCGCACAGCATCCGGCGATATCGCTTGCTTCTCGGCCTCGATACTGTGCTGTTGTGACCTTCCAGGACCTGACGGAGGATCACATGGCCAGAGGCATGTGGTATCTCCGGATGTTGTGAGTGTGAGCGCGTATGTGCGATATCGTCAGTGTCTGTGTGTGTGAGTGTATGCGATCGGGTGTGTGTGAGTGGATGTGATCGGGTGTGTGTGAGTGGATGCGATCGGGTGTGTGTGAGTGGATGCGATCGGGTGTGTGTGAGTGGATGCGATCGGGTGTGTGTGAGTGGATGCGATCGGGTGTGTGAGTGTCGGCAGAGGAGCACGGCGTGCTGGAGGAGGCTGGGAGCAGAGAGGCTGATCATGGGGAAGGCTGGGAGGGGGAGGCTGATGCTGGGGGAGACTGGGAGGGGAAGGCTGATGCTGAAGGAGGCTGGGAGGGGGAGGCTGGGAGGAAGGAGGCTGGGAGGAGAGAGGCTGATCCTGGGGAAGGCTGGGAAGGGGAGGCTGATGCTGAGGGAGGCTGGAAGGAGAGAGGCTGATGCTGGGGGAGGCTGAAAGGAGAGAGGCTGAGGCTGGGAGGAGAGAGGCTGATGCTGGGGAAGGCTGATGCTGAGGGAGGCTGGGAGGGGAAAGCTGATGCTGGGGAAGGCTGGGAGGACGGAGGCTGGGAGGAGAGAGGCTGATCCTGGGGAAGGCTGGGAGAGGGAGGCTGATGCTGGGGGAGGCTGGAAGGAGAGAGGCTGATGCTGGGGGAGGCTGGAAGAAGAGAGGCTGATGCTGGGGGAGGCTGATGCTGGGGGAGGCTGGGAGGAGAGAAGCTGATGCTGGGGAAGGCTGGGAGGAGAGAGGCTGATGCTGGGGACAGAGAGGAGAGGCTGATGCTGGGAGGAGAGAGGCTGATGCTGGGATGAGAGAGGCTGATGCTGGGAGGAGAGAGGCTGATGCTGGGGGAGGCTGGGAGGGGGAGGCTGATGCTGGGGGAGGCTGGGACGAGGGAGGCTGATGCTGGGGGAGGCTGATGCTTGGGGAGGCTGATGCTGGGGGAGGCTGGAAGGAGAGAGGCTGATGCTGGTGGAGGCTGATGCTTGGGGAGGCTGATGCTGGGGGAGACTGGGAGGGGAAGGCTGATGCTGAGGGAGGCTGGGAGGGGGAGGCTGGGAGGAAGGAGGCTGGGAGGAGAGAGGCTGATCCTGGGGAAGGCTGGGAACGGGAGGCTGATGCTGAGGGAGGCTGGAAGGAGAGAGGCTGATGCTGGGGGAGGCTGGAAGGAGAGAGGCTGATGCTGGTGGAGGCTGATGCTTGGGGAGGCTGATGCTGGGGGAGACTGGGAGTGGAAGGCTGATGCTGAGGGAGGCTGGGAGGGGGAGGCTGGGAGGAAGGAGGCTGGGAGGAGAGAGGCTGATCCTGGGGAAGGCTGGGAAGGGGAGGCTGATGCTGAGGGAGGCTGGAAGGAGAGAGGCTGATGCTGGGGGAGGCTGAAAGGAGAGAGGCTGAGGCTGGGAGGAGAGAGGCTGATGCTGGGGAAGGCTGATGCTGAGGGAGGCTGGGAGGGGAAAGCTGATGCTGGGGAAGGCTGGGAGGAGAGAGGCTGATCCTGGGGAAGGCTGGGAGAGGGAGGCTGATGCTGGAGGAGGCTGGAAGGAGAGAGCCTGATGCTGGTGGAGGCTGATGCTGGGGGAGGCTGGAAGGAGAGAGGCTGATGCTGGTGGAGGCTGATGCTTGGGGAGGCTGGGAGAGGGAGGCTGATGCTGAGGGAGGCTGGGAGGAGGGAGGCTGGGAGAGGTAGGCTGAGAGAAGAGAGGCTGATGCTGGGGGAGGCTGATGCTGGGGGAGGCTGGGAGAGGGAGGCTGATGCTGGGGGAGGGTGGGAGGAGGGAGGCTGGGAGGAGAGAGGCTGATGCTGGGGAAGGCTGGGAGGAGAGAGGCTGATGCTGGGGACAGAGAGGAGAGGCTGATGCTGGGAGGAGAGAGGCTGATGCTGGGAGGAGAGAGGCTGATGCTGGGGGCAGAGAAGCTGATGCTGGGCGCAGAGAGGCTGATGCTGGTGCAGCATGGGGGATGGAGCACGATGGGGGGGTGCGCAGCATCGGGGATGGAGCATGATGGGGGGGTGCGCAGCATCGGGGATGGAGCACGATGGGGAGTGCGGAGTATGGCGGATGGAGCACGTTTGGGAGTGCGCAGCATGGCGGATGGAGCACGTTTGGGAGTGCGCAGCATGGCGGATGGAGCACGTTTGGGAGATGGAGCACGATGGGGGGTGCGCAGCATAGGGGATGGAGCACGATGGGGAGTGCGCTGCATGGGGGATGGAGCACGATGGGGAGTGCGCTGCATGGGGGATGGAGCACGTTTGGGAGTGCGCACCTCCCCCCAACACACACACACACACACACACACACACACACGCGCGCGCACTGCACAACACACCACACACACTGGGAACCACAAACAACTGCCCTACACAGACACCCACACACACAGACAACGCTGCACACACACAACACCCAACACACAAACACCGCGGCACACACAAATATACGCACATACCGCACAACACACACATTGCACAAAACATACCTCCCCCCAAAACACACCACACACACAAACCGCGCAACACACACACACACAACGCGACAGACACACAGCGCTCCACAAACAACGCAACACACGCAACACACATACAACACCGCTCTCACCCCCCGTCACACCCAGACAACACCCAGAACATGTACAGCCCCTACACAAACACTTGGTAACTACACACAACAACATCTATATAACAAAAATCATACATGAACTACACAATACGTAAATTCTAGAATACCCGATGCGTAGAATCGGGCCACCTTCTAGTAGTAGTTATATTCTTGTACATAGGAGCAGTATTATAGTAGTTATATTCTTGTATATAGGAGGCAGTATTATAGGAGTTATATTCTTGCACATAGGAGCAGTATTATAGGAGTTATATTCTTTTACATAGGGGCAGTATTATAGTAGTTATATTCTTGTGCATGGGGGCAGTATTATAGTAGTTATATTCTTGTACATATTGGCAGCATTATAGTAGTTATATTCCTGTACATAGGGAGCAGTATTATAGTAGTTATATTCTTGTATATAGGGGGCAGTATTATAGTAGTTATATTCTTATACATAGGGGGCAGTATTATAGTAGTTATAGTCTTGTACATAGGAGCAGTATTATAGTAGTTATATTCTTGTACATAGGAGCAGTATATAGTAGTTATATTCTTGTACATAGGAGCGGTATTATAGTAGTTATATTCTTGTACATAGGAGCAGTATTATAGTAGTTATATTCTTGTACATAGGAGCAGTATTATAGTAGTTATATTCTTGTACATAGGGAGCAGTATTATAGTAGTTATATTCTTGTACATAGGGAGCAGTATTATAGTAGTTATATTCTTGTACATAGGAGCAGTATTATAGTAGTTATATTCTTGTACATAGGAGCAGTATTATAGTAGTTATATTCTTGTACATAGGGGGCAGTATTATAGTAGTTATATTCTTGTACATAGGGAGCAGTATTATAGTAGTTATATTCTTGTACATAGGAGCAGTATTATAGTAGTTATATTCTTGTACATAGGGGGCAGTATTATAGTAGTTATATTCTTGTACATAGGGAGCAGTATTATAGTAGTTATATTCTTGTACATAGGAGCAGTATTATAGTAGTTATATTCTTGTACATAGGGGGGCAGTATTATAGTAGTTATATTCTTGTACATAAAAGCAGTATTATAGTAGTTATATTCTTGTACATAAGGGCAGTATTATAGTAGTTATATTCTTGTACATAGGGGCAGTATTATAGCAGTTATATTCTTGTACATAGGGGCAGTATTATAGCAGTTATATTCTTGTACATAGGGGCAGTATTATAGTAGTTATATTCTTGTACATAGGGGCAGTATTATAGTAGTTATATTCTTGTATATAGGGGCAGTAATATAGTAGTTATATTCTTGTATATAGGGGCAGTAATATAGTAGTTATATTCTTGTATATAGGGGCAGTATTATAGTAGTTATATTCTTGTACAGAGGGGCAGTATTATAGTAGTTATATTCTTGTACATAGGAGCAGTATTATAGTAGTTATATTCTTGTATATAGGAGCAGTATTATAGTAGTTATATTCTTGTATATAGGGGCAGTATTATAGTGGTTATATTCTTGTACATAGGGGCAGTATTATAGGAGTTATATTCTTGTATATAGGGGGCAGTATTATAGTAGTTATATTCTTGTACATAGGGGGGCAGTATTATAGTAGTTATATTCTTGTAAATAGGGGGCAGTATTATAGTAGTTATATTCTTGTACATAGGGGGGCAGTATTATAGTAGTTATATTCTTGTATATAGGGGGCAGTATTATAGTAGTTATATTCTTGTAAATAGGGGGCAGTATTATAGTAGTTATATTCTTGTACATAGGGGCAGTATTATAGTGGTTATATTCTTGTACATAGGGGCAGTATTATAGGAGTTATATTCTTGTAAATAGGGGGCAGTATTATAGTAGTTATATTCTTGTACATAGGAGCAGTATTATAGTAGTTATATTCTTGTAAATAGGGGGCAGTATTATAGTAGTTATATTCTTGTACATAGGGGCAGTATTATAGTGGTTATATTCTTGTACATAGGGGCAGTATTATAGGAGTTATATTCTTGTACACCTCTATGCAGATTTTTATTAAAACATACATAACTCATCATACAGTGACATCTATCATTATTTGCTTTTGTTATATGTTCGGAGAAGGAAAGAAGCGGAATTATAAAGGGATTCCCATAAAGTCAGGGAAGGAGAGAAGCTTTCTGAGGAGACGATATGTTCCGGCAATGGCTTCTTATTTTAGCCAATACATGAGGGTCTCGGTGATCTCAGGACTCTCCTTGTAATGGAAGAAAGAGGTGACTCAGTTTTTTAAACTTTTTTGCTGTGCCAATCGTGAGAAATCTAGAGACAAAGTCCTGTGCAAATCAGGCTGGCAGTGCACAGGGGGCGTGTCCACGGAAGCTGCCCACGTACAGTGACCCGCCCCTGTGCACTTGCAGCCTGATTTGCATGCGCGTTATATACTAGATTTCTCCTGTCACATTGGACCTCTACAAAGAAGGAATCATTTTAATAGGGAGACGAGTATCTACCCCACCGTAATGCGACTTGTATATGTGGAAACATAGTGGAAGGTTCCTTTTAAGGGGGCGCCCCATCCCTAAGGTCACAATAAGCGTAAAACCCAAAATAACAAATGCAGCATTATGAAAGGCCGATACACCACTACTGCACAGGGGTCACCACCACCAGCAGAGCAGGGGGGATTGTGCAGTATGAGGGGTCCGTACTCCGCTCCTGCACAGGGGTCACCACCGCCAGCAGAGCAGGGGGATTGTGCAGTATGAGGGGCCGCACTCCGCTCCTGCACAGGGGTCACCACCACCAGCAGAGCAGGGGGATTGTGCAGTATGAGGGGCCGCACTCCGCTCCTGCACAGGGGTCACCACCACCAGCAGAGCAGGGGGGATTGTGCAGTATGAGGGGCCGCACTCCGCTCCTGCACAGGGGCCACCACCAGCAGCAGAGCAGGGGGATTGTGCAGTATGAGGGGCCGCACTATGCTCCTGCACAGGGGTCACCACCACCAGCAGAGCAGGGGGATTGTGCAGTATGAGGGGCCGCACTCCGCTCCTGCACAGGGGTCACCACCACCAGCAGAGCAGGGGGATTGTGCACTATGAGGGGTCCGTACTCCGCTCCTGCACAGGGGTCACCACCGCCAGCAGAGCAGGGGGATTGTGCAGTATGAGGGGCCGCACTCCGCTCCTGCACAGGGGTCACCACCGCCGGCAGAGCAGGGGGATTGTGCAGTATGAGGGGCCGCACTCCGCTCCTGCACAGGGGTCACCACCGCCGGCAGAGCAGGGGGATTGTGCAGTATGAGGGGCCGCACTCCGCTCCTGCACAGGGGCCACCACCAGCAGAGCAGGGGGATTGTGCAGTATGAGGGGCCTCCTGGATAGAAGTGAATTAGGATAAAATGAAGCAGAACATTCTCCGTAGAAGGAAACGCTCCGGAGTCTCTCTGGCCGGGTGCCCGGTGGCGGTGACCTGCAGGCGTCTGTGACGGGCGCCGGGCTCTGTGGTCGCCAGCGTACGACTGTCAGTGACCAGATATGAGCCGCCGCTGGCCTCATTCACATCACACCTGACAAGAGCCGGCATAACTGCCCCATTATCAGGTGATGAGGGACGTTACCAAGAGCGGGGCGAGGGGCGAGCAAAATACATGAGCACTACAACTCCCAGCATAGCCCGAACACTGGATATAACCAGACTAATGTTCTACGTCACTGTGTACATGGAGGACTACAACCCCCAGCATGACTTGATGCTGTACATGGATATTAGACTGTCTGCATGGAGGACTACAACCCCCAGCATGGTGTGATCGCTGTGCGTCTGTCAGGAGCTCGCTCAGGAATGTGAACGTTTCTGGACTTTTTTCTATTGTTTTCTTCTCCGTGTTCCGGGCGTTTTCCCTTTTTCCCGCGCTGTCGCTCTTCGCTCCGGAAGTGAAGCTGTTATTTCCGCGCTGTTCTGTGGCCTCTGCACATAACTGCGGATTTACATACATCGATTTTACAAGAATCCATAAAGATAATAGTTTTCCACTTTTACTCCCCTCGTTTGATTCTTCACACCAAACTCAGGGGCGTCTGGAGTCAGAGGCGCTGATTCATTTGGGGGTGAACGCCGCTTAATAAATCACCAAGTCTGAAAACCTGTGTGACCCCCCCCCCCAGCGCCACAAATCCATCTCCACTCAGCAGGGCCGCCACTAGGAATGTCAGGGCCCCATACTGGCAACATTTTCGGGCCCCCTTCAGGCTCCACCCCAGCTCTGCCTCCTCCCCTCAAACTTTCCACAGTCCCACCACCACTCTTATAAAAAACACTTATTTTTATATATATATATATAAAATATGTGCACTTGCACATATGGCCAAAAGTGTTAGCACTCTTGAAGTTGTTCCAGAAAATGAAGTATTTCACTTACAAAATTAATAATACACCCCTTACACCGCCCCTCTCCACAACATATCCTCTCACTGCCCCACTCCATAATATCTCATCTATACTGCCCCATGTATAATATCCCCCCACACAATGCCCCTCTGTATAATATCCCCCCACACTCACAACCCCTCTGTGTAATATCCCCCTTAAACACACACTGCCCCTCTGTATAATATCCCCCCACACACACTGCCCTTCTGTATAATATACATCACACACTTCCTCTCTGTATAATATCCACACACACACACACACACACACACACACTACCTGTCTGTATAATCTCTAACACACACTGCCTCTCTGTATAATAGTTATCCCCCACATTGCCCCTCTTTATAATATCCTCCACACACACTGCCTCTCTGTATAATATCCACACACACATTACCTGTTTATATAATAGCTCTCCCACACACTGCTTCTCTGTATAATATCCCCTACACACTGTTCCTATGTATAATATACCCACACACACTGTTCCTCTGTATAATATCCCCCACACAACCTGCTACTCTGTATAATATCCTCCCACACACTGCCTCTCTGTATAATTTCCCCCACACACTGCCTCTCTGTATAATATCCCCAACACACATTGCCCCACTGTATAATATCCCGTCAGATACGCTGCCCCTCTGTATCTTATTCTACAGACACACTGCCTCTCTGTATAATATCACACATACATACACTGTCTCTATGTATAAATTCCCCCCCAAAAAAACTGCTCCTCGCAACATGTTGTTAAGAATGAAATAGTGGGCTCCACAGTATAATAAATAGAAATAAAGGGAGGGGCAGTAACAAAAATATGCAAAAAAATGAATTGTAACATGAGAGGAAAAAAGTTGCAAAGTAAAAATGTGCACCCCCAGCTATTTATATATAAACATGGCTTTTATTGATACAAACCATATAAGGCTGACAAAAAACAAAGGTTAAAAACACAATTATCAAGAGAAAAAGAAAGGATGAAATAAGGAGATGGACATAATAATCCTGTACTTATCCCCAATGAAGTATCAGGGCACTGATAATAGAACGCACAATAAGTATATAAACGAAGCAGTGTCTGCAGATACATAATATAATTCCAAAGCAGAGAATACGGGCTGTAAAGCCTCATCTTAAAGGTAATGTGGCAGTAAGTCAATAGAGGGTAGGTTTTCAACCTTTATTTTTGTCAGCCTTATATGTTTTGTTAAAATAAAAGCCAAGTTTATATATGTTCCCCTCCTGTTATATATCCCCATCACGGGCCCCTCCTAGTATACACTACAGTTCAAACGTTTAGGGTCACTTAGATATTTCTTTAGTTTTGAAAGAAAAGCACATTATTTTTCAATGAAGCTCACATTACATTACACAGAAATCCCCTCTATACATTGTTATGCGGTAAATGACTATTCTCGCTGCAAACGTCTGGTGTGTAATGCAATATCTGCATAGGTGAATAGAGGCCCATTTCCAACAACCACCACTCCAGTGCTCTAATGGTACATTGTGTTAGGTAACTGTGTTAGAAGGCTAATGGATGTTTAGAAATCCCTTGAAAACCCTTGTGCCAGTATGTTAGCACAGCTGAAAACAGCTTTGCTGATTAGAGAAGCTATAAAACTGACCTTCCTTTTAGCCAGTTTAGAATCTGGAGCATTACATTTGTTGCTTCCATTAAACTCTCAAAATGGGCAGAAAAAGAGAACTTTCCTGTGAAACTCGACAGTCTATTCTTGTTCTTAGAAATTAAGGATATTCATGAGAGAAATTGCCTAGAAACTGAAGATTCCTACATCGGTGTGTACTACTCCCTTCAGAGGAGAGCACAAACAGGCTGTAACCAGAGTAGAGAGAAGTGGAGGCCGCGCTGCACAACTGAGGAGAGCACAAACAGGCTGTAACCAGAGTAGAGAGAAAAGGAGGACGCGCTGCACAACTGAGGAGAGCACAAACAGGCTGTAACCAGAGTAGAGAGAAGTGGAGGCCGCACTGCACAACTGAGGAGAGCACAAACAGGCTGTAACCAGAGTAGAGAGAAGTGGAGGCCGCGCTGCACAACTGAGCAACAAGACAAGTGCATTACAGTCTCTAGTGTGAGAAATCCACACCTCACAGGTCCTCATCTGGGAGCTTCATTACATAGCACCCACAAAACACCAGTGTCATCACCTACAGTGAAGAGGCGACTCCGGGATGCCGGCCTTCAGGGCAGAGTGGCAAAGAAAAAGCCATATCTGAGACTGGCTAATAAAAGGAAAAGATTAATATGGGCAAAAGAACACAGACATTGGACAGCGGAAGATTGAAAAAAGTGTCATTGACAGACGAATCGAAGATTGAGGTGTTTGGATCACACAGAAGAACATTTGTGAGACACAGAACAACTGAAAAGATGCTGGAAGACTGCCTGACACCATCTGTCAAGCATGGTGGAGGTATGTGATGGTCTGGGGTTGCTTTGTGCTGGTAAAGTGAAAGATTTGTGCAATGTAAAAGGGACTTTGAATTAGGAAGGCTATCACTCTATTTTACACCGCCATGCCATACCCTGTGGACAGCGCTTGATTGGAGCCAATTTCATCCTACAACAGGATGATGACCCAAAGCCACCTCCAAATTATCCATGAATTTTTTAGGAAAGAAGCCGGCAGCTGGTATTCTATCCTTAATGGAGTGGCCAGCCCAGTCACCAGACCTCAACCCTATAGAGCTGTTGTGGGGGCAGCGTGACCGTATGGTGCCAAAAAGTGCCCATCAAGACAATCCAACTTGTGGGGGGGGGGGGGTCATGGGGGGAAATATCTCCAGATTACCTCCTCAAATTAACACCTAGACTGCCAGAGGTCTGCAAAGCTGGAATTGTGCAAAGGAGCGATCTATGCCGAAAGCAAAAAAGTGTGAAGAGGAAATTATTATGTCACGTAAAATCCTTATTTCTGACCTCGTCACTGTCTGGACAATATTCTCTATTCATTATGCAGCTCATATGATAAATACAAGTATGGAAAAGACACAATTGTCTGGGTGACCCCAAACTTTTGAACTGTAGTGTATGTATGCCCCCTCCTGATATATACGTCCCCCTCCTGGGACCCCAGCTCCTTATTGAAGAAAAATATTTCAAAGGGTTTTACAACATAAATCCCATTGGATGCGGGTTCCAGTCCTCAGTGATGTCACAACATAAACACCAGCAGAATCAGGAACACAATGCAATGATAACAAGTCAGAGGCCTTCACTCACCACTAGGGGGAGCTGAAAATGGATTAGTATGAACATGTGCAGGGAGCTCCCTCTAGTGGCAGCATCCAGCAGAATCATGTACAAGACTCATCTGCTCAACCGGGAATCACAAGGAGCAAGAATAAAACCAGAGCAAACATGTCAGAGAACCCGAACTATACAACATGAACTCCAAGTGTCAGTATCATTATCCTGTACCCCCAGTGTCATTATCCTGTACCCCCAGTGTCATTATCCTGTACCCCCAGTGTCATCATCCTGTACCCCCAGTGTCATCATCCTGTACCCCCAGTGTCATTATCCTGTACCCCCAGTGTCATTATCCTGTACCCCCAGTGTCATTATCCTGTACCCCCAGTGTCATTATCCTGTACCCCCAGTGTCATTATTCTGTACCCCCAGTGTCATTATCCTGTACCCCCAGTGTCATTATCCTGTACCCCCAGTGTCATTATCCTGTACCCCCAGTGTCATTATCCTGTACCCCCAGTGTCATTATCCTGTACCCCCAGTGTCATTATCCTGTACCCCCAGTGTCATTATCCTGTATCCCCAGTGTCATTATCCTGTACCCCCAGTGTCATTATCCTGTACCCCCAGTGTCATTATCCTGTACCCCCAGTGTCATTATCCTGTACCCCCAGTGTCATTATCCTGTACCCCCAGTGTCATTATTCTGTACCCCCAGTGTCATTATCCTGTACCCCCAGTGTCATTATCCTGTACCCCCAGTGTCAGTGTCATTATCCTGTACCCCCAGTGTCATTATCCTGTACCCCCAGTGTCATTATCCTGTACCCCCAGTGTCATTATCCTGTACCCCCAGTGTCATTATCCTGTACCCCCAGTGTCATTATCCTGTATCCCCAGTGTCATTATCCTGTACCCCCAGTGTCATTATCCTGTACCCCCAGTGTCATTATCCTGTACCCCCAGTGTCATTATCCTGTACCCCCAGTGTCATTATCCTGTACCCCACTGTCATTATCCTGTACCCCCAGTGTCATTATCCTGTACCCCCAGTGTCATTATCCTGTACCCCCAGTGTCATTATCCTGTACCCCCAGTGTCAGTGTCATTATCCTGTACCCCCAGTGTCATTATTCTGTACCCCCAGTGTCATTATCCTGTACCCCCAGTGTCAGTGTCATTATCCTGTACCCCCAGTGTCATTATCCTGTACCCCCAGTGTCAGTGTCATTATCCTGTACCCCCAGTGTCATTATCCTGTACCCCCAGTGTCAGTGTCATTATCCTGTACCCCCAGTGTCAGTGTCATTATACTGTACCCCCAGTGTCATTATCCTGTACCCCCAGTGTCAGTGTCATTATCCTGTACCCCCAGTGTCATTATCCTGTACCCCCAGTGTCATTATCCTGTACCCCCAGTGTCAGCGTCATTATCCTGTACCCCCAGTGTCAGCGTCATTATCCTGTACCCCCAGTGTCAGTGTCATTATCCTGTACCTCCAGTGTCATTATCCTGTACCCCCAGTGTCATTATCCTGCACCCCCAGTGTCATTATCCTGCACCCCCAGTGTCATTATCCTGCACCCCCAGTGTCATTATCCTGCACCCCCAGTGTCATTATCCTGTACCCCCAGTGTCATTATCCTGTACCTCCAGTGTCATTATCCTGTACCTCCAGTGTCATTATCCTGTACCCCCAGTGTCATTATCCTGCACCCCCAGTGTCATTATCCTGCACCCCCAGTGTCATTATCCTGTACCCCCAGTGTCATTATCCTGCACCCCCAGTGTCATTATCCTGCACCCCCAGTGTCATTATCCTGCACCCCCAGTGTCATTATCCTGCACCCCCAGTGTCATTATCCTGCACCCCCAGTGTCATTATCCTGCACCCCCAGTGTCATTATCCTGTACCCCCAGTGTCATTATCCTGTACCCCCAGTGTCAGTGTCATTATCCTGTACCTCCAGTGTCATTATCCTGCACCCCCAGTGTCATTATCCTGCACCCCCAGTGTCATTATCCTGCACCCCAGTGTCATTATCCTGTACCCCCAGTGTCATTATCCTGTACCCCCAGTGTCAGTGTCATTATCCTGTACCCCCAGTGTCAGTGTCATTATCCTGTACCCCCAGTGTCAGTGTCATTATCCTGTACCCCCAGTGTCAGTGTCATTATCCTGTACCCCCAGTGTCAGTGTCATTATCCTGTACCCCCAGTGTCATTATCCTGTACCCCCAGTGTCATTATCCTGTACCCCCAGTGTCAGTGTCATTATCCTGTACCCCCAGTGTCATTATCCTGCACCCCCAGTGTCATTATCCTGCACCCCCAGTGTCATTATCCTGCACCCCCAGTGTCATTATCCTGTACCCCCAGTGTCATTATCCTGTACCCCCAGGGTCAGTGTCATTATCCTGTACCCCCAGTGTCAGTGTCATTATCCTGTACCCCAGTGTCAGTGTCATTATCCTGTACCCCAGTGTCATTGTCATTATCCTGTACCCCCAGTGTCATTATCCTGTACCCCCAGTGTCAGTGTCATTATTCTGTACCCCAGTGTCAGTGTCATTATCTTGTACCCCCAGTGTCAGTGTCATTATCCTGTACCCCAGTGTCAGCGTCATTATCCTGTACCCCCAGTGTCAGTGTCATTATTCTGTACCCCAGTGTCAGTGTCATTATCTTGTACCCCCAGTGTCAGTGTCATTATCCTGTACCCCAGTGTCAGCGTCATTATCCTGTACCCCCAGTGTCATTATCCTGTTCCCCCAGTGTCAGTGTCATTATTCTGTACCCCAGTGTCAGTGTCATTATCCTGTACCCCCAGTGTCAGTGTCATTATCCTGTACCCCAGTGTCAGTGTCATTATCCTGTACCCCAGTGTCAGTGTCATTATCCTGTACCCCCAGTGTCATTATCCTGTACCCCCAGTGTCAGTGTCATTATTCTGTACCCCAGTGTCAGTGTCATTATCTTGTACCCCCAGTGTCAGTGTCATTATCCTGTACCCCAGTGTCAGCGTCATTATCCTGTACCCCCAGTGTCAGTGTCATTATTCTGTACCCCAGTGTCAGTGTCATTATCTTGTACCCCCAGTGTCAGTGTCATTATCCTGTACCCCAGTGTCAGCGTCATTATCCTGTACCCCCAGTGTCATTATCCTGTTCCCCCAGTGTCAGTGTCATTATTCTGTACCCCAGTGTCAGTGTCATTATCCTGTACCCCCAGTGTCAGTGTCATTATCCTGTACCCCAGTGTCAGTATCATTATCCTGTACCCCCAGTGTCAGCGTCATTATCCTGTACCCCAGTGTCAGTGTCATTATCCTGTACCCCCAGTGTCAGTGTCATTATCCTGTACCCCAGTGTCAGTGTCATTATCCTGTACCCCCCAGTGTCATTATCCTGTACCCCCAGTGTCAGCGTCATTATCCTGTACCCCAGTGTCAGTGTCATTATCCTGTACCCCCCAGTGTCATTATCCTGTACCCCCAGTGTCAGTGTCATTATCCTGTACCTCCAGTGTCAGTGTCATTATCCTGTACCCCCAGTGTCATTATCCTGTACCCCCCAGTGTCATTATCCTGTACCCCCAGTGTCAGCGTCATTATCCTGTACCCCAGTGTCAGTGTCATTATCCTGTACCCCCAGTGTCATTATCCTGTACCCCCAATGTCAGTGTTACTTTGCCTTGTCAGCGTCTGATTTTTGGGGGGCTTCGGTTTCTTCCCTGCTCGGACAGCGGGGTGCCCTTTTGCATATCTCGGGGGCACACTCCCGCTATCTGTTGTATATGGCGATGATGCCGGATATGAGTTTTCGTCTCAGGTAAAGTTGTGAATAGCACGGCGATGCCAGCTATTATTAACCCCTTCCTGGCAGAGGTCACACACTGCGGGGTCCCGGGAACTGACTCCAATCACATCTCCAGGTACAAGGTGATCCAAGGACAGTGTGGGGCTGTGAGGGGTGGAATACTTTCGCACACCTTCCACACACAGACTGTTATCCATCAGAGTGCGATTCTCCGCACCGCTGCCATGCATGGAGGGTTAACCCTCTCACCGCCGCAGTCCCCACAATCTTCTTACCTGCTTTCTGGATCCTGAATTCACCATCTCCAGAAGTAGGAAAAAAGTGAGGATGGATCTGGAGAGGATCATCTGGAGGCGTCCGGAGCCCAGGAGCAGAATCCGAGGAGTCACAGCTGAGGAGGACAACCAGGAGCGAGACCAGGAGCAGGTGAGTGAGAGGAGGGCAAGAAGCTGAGGAGGCGACTGACAGGACCAGAAGTGCAGCAGCAACGGCAGAGAGGAGGGCGAGAGGCAGACATGATGTACCAGCGAGCGACGAGGGGCGAGAAGCCAATCACTGACACCAGCAGGGAGGGAAGCACACAGCGTCAGACATAGAGCCGAGGCGCAGAACCCCGGAGAACTCACCGGCAGGTCCCATGTAACACCACAGATAACGGTGATAAGTGCAGATAATGGAGTAGATGTCACCTGCAGTCCTATGTAACACCACAGATAACACAGTGATATCTCTGAGTACAGATAATGTAGTAGATGTCACCTGCAGTCCTATGTAACACCACAGATAACACAGTTATATCTCTCTGAGTACAGATAATGTAGTAGATGTCACCTGCAGTCCTATGTAACACCACAGATAACACAGTGATATCTCTGAGTACAGATCATATAGTAGACGTCACCTGCAGTCCTATGTAACACCACAGATAACACAGTGATATCTCTCTGAGTACAGATAATGTAGTAATGTCACCTGCAGTCCTATGTAACACCACAGATAACACAGTGATATCTCTGAGCACAGATAATGTAGTAGATGTCACCTGCAGTCCTATGTAACACCACAGATAACACAGTGATATCTCTGAGTACAGATAATGTAGTAGATGTCACCTGCAGTCCTATGTAACACCACAGATAACACAGGGATATCTCTGAGTACAGATAATGTAGTAGATGTCACCTGCAGTCCTATGTAACACCACAGATAGACACAGTGCTATCTCTGGAGTACAGAGAATGTAGTATATGTCACCTGCAGTCCTATGTAACACCACAGATAACACAGTGATATATCTCTGAGTACAGATAATGTAGTATATGTCACCTGCAGTCCTATGTAACACCACAGATAACACAGTGATATCTCTGAGTACAGATAATGTAGTAGATGTCACCTGCAGTCCTATGTAACATCACAGATAACACAGTGATATCTCTGAGTACAGATAATGTAGTAGATGCACCGGCAGTCCTATGTAACGCCACAGATAACACAGTGATATCTCTGAGGACAGATAATGTAGTAGATGTCACCTGCAGTCCTATGTAACACCACAGATAACACAGTGATATCTCTGAGTACTGATAATGTATTCGATGTCACCTGCAGTCCTATGTAACACCACAGATAACACAGTGATATCTCTGAGTACAGATAATGTAGTAGATGTCACCTGCAGTCCTATGTAACACCACAGATAACACAGTGATATCTCTCTGAGTATAGATAATGTAGTAGATGCAGGGCCGGATTATAGGCGGGGCAGGCGGGGCTTCAGCCCCGGGGCCCCCCACCATCAGAGCTTCCAAGGGGGCCCCCACCACCAGGGCCATACTTGCCACCCATCAGCAATATTTTTTTTTTTTTTCTTCACACCCTCTCCCCCTCCGTAAAGACAGTCTAATAAATCAGCTGTGTTTTCGGGGGGGGGTGCGGCGCACCTACATTTATTTGTATCTGCGTCTCTAAGACGCAAAAAACAAAACTGCGGGGCGCAGGATGCTGATTGACCCCGGAAGTAGTTTGTACTTCCCGGGGTCAGAGGTATGCCTGCTCCCTGCTCTGCTGTGGGGTCCAATGCCGCGGCCGTCACAGCAGGACGCCGCCGCGGCCGTCACAGCAGGACGCCGCCGCCACGAGCGGCCGCATATGAGAAGACCGCCACCGCGGGCCGCATATGAGAAGACCGCCGCCGCGGCCGCATATGAGAAGACCGGCGCCGCGGCCGCATATGAGAAGACCGGCGCCGTGGCCAGGAGAGGAGACTCACCGGAGCAGGAGGATGGCCGCGGCACCGGAACAGCAGCAGGAGGACGGCGGCCTATAACGGAGCAGCAGGAGGATGGCATCAGAGCAGGTAAGGGCAGAGCTGAAGAAAGATGTGTGGTGTGTGAAGCAGAGCTGTGTGTGTGTGTGAAGCAGAGCTGTGTGTGAAGCAGAGCTGTGTGTGTGTAGCAAAGCTGTGTGTGTGTAGCAGAGCTGTGTGTGTGTGTGTAGCAGAGCTGTGTGTGTGTGTGTGTGAAGCAGAGCTGTGTGTGTGTGTGAAGCAGAGCTGTGTGTGTGTGTGAAGCAGAGCTGTGTGAAGCAGCTGTGTATTTGTGTGTGTGTGTGTGTGTGTGTGTGTGAAGCAGAGATGTGTGTGTGTGAAGCAGAGATGTGTGTGTGTGTGAAGCAGAGATGTGTGTGTGTGAAGCAGAGCTGTGTGTGTGTGTGTGTGTGTGTGTGTGTGAAGCAGAGCTGTGTGTGAAGCCGAGCTGTGTGTGAAGTAGAGCTGTGTGTGTGTGTCAGAGCTGTGTGTGTGTGTGTAGCAGAGCTGTGTGTGAAGCAGAGCTGTGTGTGTGTGTGTGAAGCAGAGCTGTGTGAAGCAGCTGTGTATTTGTGTGTGTGTGTGTGTGTGTAGCAGCTGTGTATTTGTGTGTGTGTGTGTGTGAAGCAGCTGTGTATTTGTGTGTGTGTGAAGCAGAGATGTGTGTGTGAAGCAGAGATGTGTGTGTGAAGCAGAGCTGTGTGTGTGTGAAGCAGAGCTGTGTGTGTGTGAAGCAGAGCTGTGTGTGTGTGTGAAGCAGAGCTGTGTGTGTGTGTGAAGCAGAGCTGTGTGTGAAGCAGAGCTGTGTGTGAAGCAGAGCTGTGTGTGTGTGTGAAGCAGAGCTGTGTGTGTGTGTGAAGCAGAGCTGTGTGTGTGTGTGAAGCAGAGCTGTGTGTGTGTGTGAAGCAGAGCTGTGTGTGTGTGAAGCAGAGCTGTGTGTGTGAAGCAGAGCTGTGTGTGTGAAGCAGAGCTGTGTGTGTGTGTGAAGCAGAGCTGTGTGTGTGTGTGAAGCAGAGCTGTGTGTGTGTATGTGAAGCAGAGCTGTGTGTGTGTGTGAAGCAGAGCTGTGTGTGTGTGTGAAGCAGAGCTGTGTGTGTGTGAAGCAGAGCTGTGTGTGTGTGTGAAGCAGCTGTGTGTGTGAAGCAGCTGTGTGTGTGATGCAGCTGTGTGTGTGTGTGTGTGTGTGTGTGTGGCAGAGCTGTGTGTGTGTGTGTGAAGCAGAGCTGTGTGTGTGTATATATGAATCAGAGCAGTCTGTGCGGCACCCCAGAGCGCTAAGCCACCCATCCCAGTAATGTGTACGCCACCAGAGCTGTTTGCCACTCCAGCAACATCTATGCCCCCCCCAGTAACGTCTATGCCCCCTGCCCCTCCTGTAATGTATATATTGTAGGCCCTAGCCCCTCCTGTGATGTATATACAGAAGTGCTGTGTCAGTGTGCATGTTGTGCAGTCATGTCTGTTAGTGATGGCCATCATGCAACACAGCCACATCTGTATCTGTATTGTACTGTGTATAAGTGACGGCTGTGAGTGATCCTGGACTGTATCTGTATTGTACTGTGTGTATAAGTGACGGCTGTGAGTGATCCTGGACTGTGTCTGTATTGTACTGTGTATAAGTGACTGCTGTGAGCTATCCTGGACTGTATCTGTATTGTACTGTGTATAAGTGGCGGCTGTGAGTGATCCTGGACTGTATCTGTATTGTACTGTGTGTATAACTGACAGCTGTGAGCTATCCTGGACTGTATCTGTATTGTACTGTGTATAAGTGGCGGCTGTGAGTGATCCTGGACTGTATCTGTATTGTACTGTGTGTATAACTGACAGCTGTGAGCTATCCTGGACTGTATCTGTATTGTACTGTGTGTATAAGTGGCGGCTGTGAGTGATCCTGGACTGTATCTGTATTGTACTGTGTGTATAACTGACAGCTGTGAGCTATCCTGGACTGTATCTGTATTGTACTGTGTGTATAACTGACAGCTGTGAGCTATCCTGGACTGTATCTGTATTGTACTGTGTGTATAAGTGACGGCTGTGAGTGATCCTGGACTGTATCTGTATTGTACTGTGTGTATAACTGACAGCTGTGAGCTATCCTGGACTGTATCTGTATTGTACTGTGTGTATAAGTGACGGCTGTGAGTGATCCTGGACTGTATCTGTATTGTACTGTGTGTATAAGTGACGGCTGTGAGTGATCCTGGACTGTATCTGTATTGTACTGTGTGTATAAGTGACGGCTGTGAGTGATCCTGGACTGTATCTGTATTGTACTGTGTGTATAAGTGACGGCTGTGAGTGATCCTGGACTGTATCTGTATTGTACTGTGTGTATAAGTGACGGCTGGTGAGTGATCCTGGACTGTATCTGTATTGTAGTCCTGTAAATCTGAATGTGGCAGAACAGGGTAAGATACATGTTCATTAAATTTATATCTAAATGCTACAGTTCGCGCTCTACTGTTATGGCTAAAAATGTTAACGTTTATGGGGCCCCCACCAGATTTTCTGCCCAGGGGCCCCCACCAACCTTAATCCGGCCCTGAGTAGATGTCACCTGCAGTCCTATGTAACACCACAGATAACACAGTGATATCTCTCTGAGTACAGATAATGTAGTATATGTCACCTGCAGTCCTATGTAACACCACAGATAACACAGTGATATCTCTGAGTACAGATAATGTAGTATATGTCACCTGCAGTCCTATGTAACACCACAGAGATAACACAGTGATATCTCTGAGTACAGATAATGTAGTAGATGTCACCTGCAGTCCTATGTAACACCACAGATAACACAGTGCTATCTCTGAGTACAGATAATGTAGTAGTCACCTGCAGTCCCTATGTAACACCACAGATAACACAGTGATATATCTCTGAGTACAGATAATGTAGTATATGTCACCTGCAGTCCTATGTAACACCACAGATAACACAGTGATATCTCTGAGGACAGATAATGTAGTAGATGTCACCTGCAGTCCTATGTAACACCACAGATAACACAGTGATATCTCTGAGTACAGATAATGTATTCGATGTCACCTGCAGTCCTATGTAACACCACAGATAACACAGTGATATCTCTGAGTACAGATAATGTAGTAGATGTCACCTGCAGTCCTATGTAACACCACAGATAACACAGTGATATCTCTGAGTACAGATAATGTAGTAGATGTCACCTGCAGTCCTATGTAACACCACAGATAACACAGTGATATCTGAGTACAGATAATGTAGTAGATGTCACCTGCAGTCCTATGTAACACCACAGATAAACACAGTGATATCTGAGTACAGATAATGTAGTAGATGTCACCTGCAGTCCTATGTAACACCACAGATCACACAGTGATATCTCTGAGTACAGATAATGTAGTAGATGTCACCTGCAGTCCTATGTAACACCACAGATAACACAGTGATATCTCTGAGTACAGATAATGTAGTAGATTTCACCTGCAGTCCTATGTAACACCACAGATAACACAGTGATAAGTACAGATAATGTAGTAGATGGTCACCTGCAGTCCTATGTAACACCACAGATAACACAGTGATCTCTCTCTGAGTACAGATAATGTAGTAGATTGTCACCTGCAGTCCTATGTAAACACCACAGATAACACAGTGATCTCTCTCTGAGTACAGATAATGTAGTAGATGTCACCTGCAGTCCTATGTAACACCACAGATAACACAGTGATATCTCTGAGTACAGATAATGTTGTAGATGTCACCTGCAGTCCTATGTAACACCACAGATAACACAGTGATATCTCTGAGTACAGATAATGTAGTAGATGTCACCTGCAGTCCTATGTAACACCACAGATAACACAGTGATAGCTCTCTGAGTACAGATAATGTAGTAGATGTCACCTGCAGTCCTATGTAACACCACAGATAACACAGTGATCTCTCTGAGTACAGATAATGTAGTAGATGTCACCTGCAGTCCTATGTAACACCACAGATAACACAGTGATCTCTCTGAGTACAAGATAATGTAGTAGATGTCACCTGCAGTCCTATGTAACACCACAGATAACACAGTGATATCTCTGAGTACAGATAATGTTGTAGATGTCACCTGCAGTCCTATGTAACACCACAGATAACACAGTGATATCTCTGAGTACAGATAATGTAGTAGATGTCACCTGCAGTCCTATGTAACACCACAGATAACACAGTGATAGCTCTCTGAGTACAGATAATGTAGTAGATGTCACCTGCAGTCCTATGTAACACCACAGATAACACAGTGATATCTCTGAGTACAGATAATGTAGTAGATGTCACCTGCAGTCCTATGTAACACCACAGATAACACAGTGATCTCTCTGAGTACAGATAATGTAGTAGATGTCACCTGCAGTCCTATGCAACACCACAGATAACACAGTGATATCTCCGAGTACAGATAATGTAGTAGATGTCCCCTGCAGTCCTATTATTATTATTATTGTTTATTTATAGAGCACCATTGATTCCATGGTGCTGTACATGAGGGGGTTACATACAGAATACATGTACACGTTACAATAGACAGACTAGCACAGGGGGAAGAGGGCCCTGCCCTTGCGGGCTTACATCCTAAAGGATTTTGGGGAGGAGACAGTAGGTGGGGTGTAGGTGGGGCGGCAGCTCCGCACGGTGGTGGGGGCGGGTGAGGTCATTGTAGATTATAGGCATTTCTGAACAGATGAGTTTTCAGGGTCCGTTTGAAGTTTGCAAGTGTAGTAGATAGTCTGACGTGTTGAGGCAGTGAGTTCCAGGAGACTGGGGAATGCTCGGGAGAAGTCTTGGAGTCGGTTTGCATGAGGAGCGAATGAGAGAGGAGGAGAGAAGGAGATCTTGGGAGGACCGGAGGTTACGTTTTGGAGGTGTAGCGAGAGATTAGTTCAGAGATATATGGAGGAGACAGATTATGGATAGCTTTGTAGGTCAGGGTTAGTAGTTTGAATTGGATACCGATAGACGATTGGGAGCCAGTGGAGGGTCTTGCAGAGAGGAGAAGCGGGGGTGGTGTTGAGGAGAGAGGTGGATCAGTCGGGGCAGCAGAGTTAAGGATGGACTGGAGAGGGGCGAGTGTGTTAGCAGGGAGACCACAGAGGAGGATGTTTGCAGTAGTCGAGCGGCGGAGATTATGAAGAGCATGCACTAGCATTTTTGTGAGATTGAGAGATTGATCGAAGGGACGGATTCTGGAAATATTTTTTGAGTTGAAAAACGGCAGGAGGTGTGTGAGGGATTTGATGTGCGGT